>NW_025745911.1:30000-42500 GCF_021184085.1 Oncorhynchus gorbuscha | reverse complement strand
CAGAGACACACAGAGACACACAGAGACAGAGACACACAGAGACACACACACAGACAAACAAAGGCACTGGGACAACATTCCCCCAGTGTGAAGCTGTACTCAGAGTCACGCTCTGAGACACACAGAGACACACAGAAACACACAGAGACACACAGAGACACACAGAGACACACACACACAGACAAACAAAGGCACTGGGACAACATTCCCCAGTGTGAAGCTGGGACAACATACTCAGAGTCACGCTCTGAGACACACAGAGACACACAGAGACACACAGAGACACACAGAGACACACAGACAAACAAAGGCACTGGGACAACATTCCCCCAGTGTGAAGCTGTACTCAGAGTCACGCTCTGAGACACACAGAGACACACAGAGACACACAGAGACACACTCACACAGACAAACAAAGGCACTGGGACAACATTCCCCCAGTGTGAAGCTGTACTCAGAGTCACGCTCTGAGACACACAGAGACACACAGAGACACACAGAGACACACTCACACAGACAAACAAAGGCACTGGGACAACATTCCCCCAGTGTGAAGCTGTACTCAGAGTCACGCTCTGAGACACACAGAGACACACAGAGACACACAGAGACACACACACACAGACAAACAAAGGCACTGGGACAACATTCCCCCAGTGTGAAGCTGTACTCAGAGTCACGCTCTGAGACACACAGAGACACACAGAGACACACTCACACAGACAAACAAAGGCACTGGGACAACATTCCCCCAGTGTGAAGCTGTACTCAGAGTCACGCTCTGAGACACACAGAGACACACAGAGACACACTCACACAGACAAACAAAGGCACTGGGACAACATTCCCCCAGTGTGAAGCTGTACTCAGAGTCACGCTCTGAGACACACAGAGACACACAGAGACACACTCACACAGACAAACAAAGACAAACAAAGCACTGGGACAACATTCCCCCAGTGTGAAGCTGTACTCAGAGTCACGCTCTGAGACACACAGAGACACACAGAGACACACTCACACAGACAAACAAAGGCACTGGGACAACATTCCCCCAGTGTGAAGCTGTACTCAGAGACACACAGAGACACACAGAGACACACAGAGACACACAGAGACACACAGAGACACTGGGACAACATTCCCCCGGTGTGAAGCTCTGAGACAAGCAGTCATGGTGAAATGTGGAGGCGTTAGAAAATAAACACATTCATTGGCTCCGTGGTGATACTGGATTCTACAGGATCAGCATAGAAAACGTGACCAACGGTCAGGAAATACAGCTCATTTGTAAAACGTCTAGATGAATAGAATGACAGTAAAGCAGCTACGCTTTTTTGTTCCCTGAGCAGTTCGCTGAAATTCACTACGATTGTGTTCATCTTTCACTTTGATGGCCAACTTTCTGTGCTGCTACCATTCACTCCCAGTCAATGAATAGTGGTGCAAAGAGTTATGGGATATTAGAATCCTCTTGTCTTAAACTGTATTTTTTTGAACCTTGGAGCAAAGCAGGAAGTAAAAGCAGGAAGTGTACCCCACCAATCTGAGCTCTGATTTGTTGAATCAACTCAACTGACATTACAAAAAAATGCATTCCATTAGTTGAGCCACATCGTTTAGCATCATTTGAATGAACATTCTACATTACCATGGAAATGATTGTGACACAATACCAGACATCCACTGCAAGTGGAGCCATAATAATAGAGTCTTTTTATTGGGATCCCCATTATCTGTTTCTAAAGCAGCAGCTGCTCTTCCTGGGGTCCAACACAAAACACAAAACATCATATAATACAGAACATCCATAGACAAGAACAGCTCAAGGACAAAACTACACAAATTAAGGAGTTTACCAGTCAAATTGCCAGGGTTACAGGTTCCAAGCCCACTCTATTCATCTGTTTCTATTCAAACACCACTAACGATAGCTTCATTCAGGTCCTCTAACATCCCACACACACCACGTGAAGGTAATCCGTTTGTTGGAACGGTTAGCCGCTTTCCTTCCAGAGTCACTAGTCCAGTTAGTTAGGGTCAGGGTTATTAGTTAGGTCAGTCTCTGCTACACGGTAAGGTGCTTACTGGGCAGATCTGTCTAACAAAGGTTACTCAAGTACTCTGATCCCTCCTAGACAGCTGACAGTGAGCCCTGATCCCTCCAGCACAGCTGATAGTGAGGCCTGATCCCTCCAACACTGCTGACAGTGAGCCCTGGTACCTCCAACACTGCTGACAGTGAGCCCTGGTCCCTCCAACACTGCTGACAGTGAGCCCTGGTCCCTCTAACACTGCTAACAGTGAGCCCTGGTCCCTCCACCTCCAACACTGCTGACAGTGAGCCCTGGTCCCTCCAACACTGCTGACAGTGAGCCCTGGTCCCTCCAACACAGCTGATAGTGAGCCCTGGTCCCTCCAACACAAGTGAGCACAGCTGATAGTGAGCCCTGGTCCCTCCAACACTGCTGATAGTGAGCCCTGGTCCCTCCAACACTGCTGATAGTGAGCCCTGGTCCCTCCAACACTGCTGACAGTGAGCCCTGGTCCCTCCAACACTGCTGACAGTGAGCCCTGGTCCCTCCAACACTGCTGACAGTGAGCCCTGGTCCCTCCAACACTGCTGATAGTGAGCCCTGGTCCCTCCAACACAGCTGATAGTGAGCCCTGGTCCCTCCAACACAGCTGATAGTGAGCCCTGGTCCCTCCAACACTGCTGATAGTGAGCCCTGGTCCCTCCAACACTGCTGATAGTGAGCCCTGGTCCCTCCAACACTGCTGACAGTGAGCCCTGGTCCCTCCAACACAGCTGATAGTGAGCCCTGGTCCCTCCAACACTGCTGACAGTGAGCCCTGATCCCTCCAGCACAGCTGATAGTGAGCCCTGGTCCCTCCAGCACAGCTGATAGTGAGCCCTGGTCCCTCCAACACAGCTGTAGGAGATTCACTATACTGTAGGTAATACTGGACTACTGTAAGAAAATCACTATACTGTAGGTAATACTGGACTGAACCTGTTGATACAGGATGCAGTGGTCAGTATTAAACCTGTCCCCAGAGACCAGCCAACCTGTTGATACAGGATGCAGTGGTCAGTATTAAACCTGTCCCCGGAGACCAGCCAACCTGTTGATACAGGATGCAGTGGTCAGTATTAAACCTGTCCCCGGAGACCAGCCAACCTGTTGATACAGGATGCAGTGGTCAGTATTAAACCTGTCCCCGGAGACCAGCCAACCTGTTGATACAGGATGCAGTGGTCAGTATTAAACCTGTCCCCAGAGACCAGCCAACCTGTTGATACAGGATGCAGTGGTCAGTATTAAACCTGTCCCCGGAGACCAGCCAACCTGTTGATACAGGATGCAGTGGTCAGTATTAAACCTGTCCCCGGAGACCAGCCAACCTGTTGATACAGGATGCAGTGGTCAGTATTAAACCTGTCCCCGGAGACCAGCCAACCTGTTGATACAGGATGCAGTGGTCAGTATTAAACCTGTCCCCAGGAGACCAGCCAACCTGTTGATACCCCCAGAGACCAGCCAACCTGTTGATACAGGATGCAGTGGTCAGTATTAAACCTGTCCCCGGAGACCAGCCAACCTGTTGATACAGGATGCAGTGGTCAGTATTAAACCTGTCCCCAGAGACCAGCCAACCTGTTGATACAGGATGCAGTGGTCAGTATTAAACCTGTCCCAGGAGACCAGCCAACCTGTTGATACAGGATGCAGTGGTCAGTATTAAACCTGTCCCCGGAGACCAGCCAACCTGTTGATACAGGATGCAGTGGTCAGTATTAAACCTGTCCCCGGAGACCAGCCAACCTGTTGATACAGGATGCAGTGGTCAGTATTAAACCTGTCCCCGGAGACCAGCCAACCTGTTGATACAGGATGCAGTGGTCAGTATTAAACCTGTCCCCGGAGACCAGCCAACCTGTTGATACAGGATGCAGTGGTCAGTATTAAACCTGTCCCCGGAGACCAGCCAACCTGTTGATACAGGATGCAGTGGTCAGTATTAAACCTGTCCCCGGAGACCAGCCAACCTGTTGATACAGGATGCAGTGGTCAGTATTAAACCTGTCCCCGGAGACCAGCCAACCTGTTGATACAGGATGCAGTGGTCAGTATTAAACCTGTCCCCGGAGACCAGCCAACCTGTTGATACAGGATGCAGTGGTCAGTATTAAACCTGTCCCCAGAGACCAGCCAACCTGTTGATACAGGATGCAGTGGTCAGTATTAAACCTGTCAGGTTTGGCAAGAATTGGCAAGAAAGTTGACTCTACAATCTGCTTCCTGCTATTTAGGGAGAGGTAAGATCTATTTCTAAAACAGAAGCCCACTTTCAATCTTAGCTTTTTAATTAGCTTATCAGTATAGTTTTCCTCAATACAGATGCCCAGATATTTATAGATGGGAACCCAATCAATGGGTGAACCATCCAATGGATAAATATGTCCATCTGGAACATTCTGGAGAGAACTACAGAACACGTATTTAGTCTTGGCCACATTAAGTACAAGTTTTAAACCAACCAGGGCTTTCTGTTAGCTCAGAACAAAGTGGGCGTGTGTGGAAGGAGTCACTGAGAAGGTGTAGTCTTAATGGAAGCCTTAACCATTCACTCTGAGACTGAAAAACAATGACAGTTGAGACAAGGCACAACAGGGTATTAGTTTAATACCAAATGTCCATCTTCTCCTTTACCTCAAATCCACTTCTCAGTCCCAATATTGATATACTGGCAGACTCCAGTAGAGCCCAGTCTACCAGACTGGTCATACTGTAGGAAGACCTAAGAAAGAGGAGATGGTTTACAGTGCAGTATGTCTGAAAATAATGTTTTAAAGACCACAAAAGGTCTCATGTCTATATGACCTGATATATCAACACGGTCAAAAGAGATTGATATCGTTCTGAGAAAATAGTTTCTGTCGTCTTCTAAGAACGACACAGCTAAATACCTAAATCTTATCCAGGGTAGCCATCTTCACGGTGGGCATGGCAACGCACCAGATGGCCCAGGCTAGTGCACGGCTCCCTCCTCTCCTCATGGAGTAACTCACATGCAATTTCAGTTACGGGGTTAACTTGATATGATGCAGTTAACTAGAACTGGAGATCTGGTCAACAGGGGTTCATCTACAGTAGGGCCAGCAGGGTAAATACATCTAGTGAGAGGATGTTAACTCATAGGGCTCTGGTCAACAGTAGTGCACTACGTAGGGAATAGGGTGGATGACCTATAGGCTGATTCAGAATCACTTGCAACAGAAGGGAAATAACCTACAACTACCATTCAGCTAGTTTTGTCTTTGATCATGGAGTTCTGATCATAGAGTTCTGATCACGGAGTTCTGATCACGGAGTTCTGATCACGGAGTTCTGATAATAATAATAATAATATATGCCATTTAGAGTTTTTATCAAAGAACGACTTACAGTCATGTAAATCTTATCCAGGGTGGTCTTCCGGGGGCATCGGCAACCCACTACCCTGGCGTTACAAGATCACAGAGTTCTGATCATGGAGTTCTGATCACAGAGTTTTGATCATAGAATTCTGATCATGGAGTTCTGATCATAGAGTTCTGATCATGGAGTTCATATCATAGAGTTATGATCATAGAATTCTGATCATGGAGTTCTGATCATGGAGTTCTGATCATAGAGTTCTGATCATGGAGTTCAGATCATAGAGTTCTGATCATAGAGTTCTGACCTCAGAGTTCTGATCATGGAGTTCTGACCTCAGAGTTCAGATCATAGAGTTCTGATCATAGAGTTCTGACCTCAGAGTTCTGATCATGGAGTTCTGACCTCAGAGTTCTGATCATAGAGTTCTGACCTCAGAGTTCTGATCATAGAGTTCTGACCTCAGAGTTCTGATCATGGAGTTCTGACCTCAGAGTTCTGATCATAGAGTTCTGATCATAGAGTTCTGACCTCAGAGTTCTGATCATAGAGTTCTGATCATAGAGTTCTGACCTCAGAGTTCTGATCATGGAGTTCTGACCTCAGAGTTCTGATCATAGAGTTCTGATCATAGAGTTCTGATCATAGAGTTCTGACCTCAGAGTTCTGATCATGGAGTTCTGTCCTCAGAGTTCTGATCATAGAGTTCTGATCATAGAGTTCTGACCTCAGAGTTCTGATCATGGAGTTCTGACCTCAGAGTTCTGATCAGAGAGTTCTGATCATAGAGTTCTGACCTCAGAGTTCTGATCATAGAGTTCTGATCATAGAGTTCTGTTCATGGAATTCTGAACACGGGCAGAATACATGGATTCCGTTTTGTGCCTTCTGCAGTTTTAAGGTGTTTTTTCTTGCAGCTGCAGTGGACACACAATTTGGAGTAGTTGCAAAGGAATTAGGAACTGAAAGGTCGATCCAGGTAGTAGTGTATATTGTCTGATTAGTAAAGAGGTGCACAACATTTACTTTTAAATGTTCCGCAGGCTCCCAAGCATGTGTTTGTTATTATAAGGCTCTATAAATAGATATGGAAAATAAATACTGGATGCCCACCCTCTGTCCCCCAAATACTGGATGCCCACTCTCTCTGTCCCCCACTCCACAAAAGAAGGGGCCACAGTCTCCCCCCTTGACCTGATCACAGCTTGCCTCTACAAACACACACGCACGCACACACACACACACCAAGTTTCCCTGTCTGTTGATGTCTCTCTCTGTAACACCACCGCTTGTATCCAACAACGCTACAGCCAAACGCAAACACAACCCATCTGTTGCTATGACACTGTCTGTGGGGTTTTCTCCTGATGGTGAGGAGGACTGTCTGTCTGACCTGGAGGATTCCCTGATTCTGACAATTAACAAGATGTATAGAGAGTATTTATTGACTGGTGAAGCCTAAAATGGTGTATACTGTAAGTGAGAAAGTGTGAACGTGAGAAAGTGAGAGAGAGAGAGAGAGAGAGAGAGAGAGAGAGAGAGAGAGAGAGAGAGAGAGAGAGAGAGAGAGAGAGAGAGAGAGAGAGAAATGGCCAACCCAGTAGATTCTCTGGCACAGTTCTCTAAATCTAGGAGAGAGCAGAACAGAGCCATGTAAACTCAGCAAAAAAAGAAACTCAATTTTTAGGACCCTGTCTCTCAAAGATAATTCGTAAAAATGTAAATAACTTCACAGATCCTCATTGTAAATGGTCTAAACACTGTTTCCCATGCACCTGTGGAACGGTCGTTAAGACACTAACAGCTTAAAGACGGTAGGCAATTAAGGTCCCAGTTATTGAAAACTTAGGACACTAAAGAGGCCTTTCTACTGACTCTGAAAAACACCAAAAGAAAGATGCCCAGGGTCCCTGCTCATCTGCGTGAATGTGCCTTAGGCATGCTGCAAGGAGGCATGAGGACTGCAGATGTGGCCAGGGCAATAAATTGCAATGTCCTTACTGTGAGATGCCTAAGACAGCGTTACAGGGAGACAGGATGGACAGCTGATAGTCTTCGCAGTGGCAGACCATGTGTAACAACACCTACACAGGATCGGTACATCCGAACATCACACCTGAGGGACAGGTACAGGATGGCAACAACAACTGCCCGAGTTACACCAGGAACACACATTCCTTCCATCAGTGCTCAGACTGTCCGCAATAGGCTGAGAGAGGCTGGACTGAGGGCTTGTAGGCCTGTTGTAAGGCAGGTCCTCACCAGACATCACCAGCAACAACGTCGCCTATGGGCACAAACCCATCATCGCTGGACCAGACAGGACTGGCAAAAAGTGCTCTTCACTGACGAGTCGCGCTTTTGTCTCACCAGGGGTGATGGTCGGATTTGTGTTTATCGTCGAAGGAATGAGCGTTACACTGAGGCATGTGCTCTGGATCGGGATCGATTTGGAGGTGGAGGGTCCGTCATGGTCTGGGGCGGTGTGTCACGGCATCATCGGACTGAGCTTGTTGTCATTGCAGGCAATCTCAACGCTGTGCGTTATAGGGAAGACATCCTCCTCCCTCATGTGGTACTCTTCCTGCAGGCTCATCCTGACATGACCCTCCAGCATGACAATGCCATCAGCCATACTACTCGTTCTGTGCGTGATTTCCTGACAGACAGGAATGTCAGTGTTCTGCCATGGCCAGCGAAGATCCCATTGATCACCTCTGGGACCTGTTGGATCGGAGGGTGAGTGCTAGGGCCATTCCCCCCAGAAATGGAAGAGTGGGGTAACATCTCACAGCAAGAACTGGCATATCTGGTGCAGTCCATGAGGAGGAGATGCACTGCAGTACTTAATGCAGCTGGTGGCCACATAAGATACTGACTGTTTCTTTTGATTTTGACCCCCCTCTTTGTACAGGGACACATTATTCCATTTCTGTTAGTCACATGTCTGTGGAACTTGTTAATTTTATGTCTCAGTTGTTGAATCTTGTTATGTTCATACAAATATTTACACATGTTAAGTTTGCTGAAAATAAACGCAGTTGACAGTGAGAGGACGTTTATTTTTTTGCTGAGTTTATGCACACACACACACACACACACACACACACACACACACACACACACACACACACACACACACACACACACACACACACACACACACACACACACACACACACACACACACACACACACACACACACACACACACACACACACACACACATTGTATCAATTACATTGTTATACAAGGCCGTCTAGCCAAGGCCTATGGTTGGTAATGACAGTTGGAACGAGCCTGCCTGGAAAGTGAGTGTTATGTGGTTTTCTACTTTTCTGGGCATGTTGCCCTCACTCCCACCCTCCACCTCACCCCCCCTCACTCCCACCCTCCCTCACTCCCACCCTCCACCTCACCCTCTACCTCACCCTCCCTCACGCCCTCCCTCCACCTCTATTCCCTCACTCCCACCCTCCCTCACCATCCCTCACTCCCACCCTCCACCTCACATTCCCTCACTCCTACCCTCCACCTCACCCTCCCTCACGCCCACCCTCCACCACACATTCCCTCACTCCCACCCTCCATCTCAACCTCCCTCACTCCCACCCTCCACCTCACATTCCCGCACTCCTACCCTCCACCTCACCCTCCCTCACGCCCACCCTCCACCACATCCCTCACTCCCACCCTCCATCTCACATTCCCTCACTCCCACCCTCCACCTCACATTCCCTCACCCCCACCCTCCACCTCACATTCCCTCACCCCCACCCTCCACCTCACATTCCCTCACCCCCACCCTCCACCTCACATTCCCTCACCCCCACCCTCCACCTCACATTCCCTCACCCCCACCCTCCACCTCACATTCCATCACTCCCACCCTCCACCTCACATTCCATCACTCCCACCCTCCACCTCACATTCCCTCCCCCCACCCTCCACCTCACTTTCCCTCACTCCCACATTCCTCACTCCCACCCTCCACCTCACATTCCATCACTCCCACACTCCCACCCTCCACCTCACGTTCCCTCACCCCCACCCTCCACCTCACATTCCCTCACCCCCACCCTCCACCTCACATTCCCTCACTCCTACCCTCCACCTCACCCTCCCTCACCCCCACCCTCCACCTCATATTCCCTCACCTCCACCCTCCACCTCACATTCCCTCACTCCCACATTCCATCACCCCCACCCTCCACCTCACATTCCCTCACTCCCACCCTCCACCTCACATTCCATCACTCCCTCACTCCCACCCTCCACCTCACATTCCAGCCTCAGGGAGCCGTTTCTCAGACCTGGAGATCCAGCCAGCCTCAGGGTTGACCAAACAGCCACCTTCCATGCAGACTGGTTAGTGGGAAAGGACATGGCAGACACAGACACAGTCTAGGCTGCCCATATAAACAGGGTTAGAACGGATGTAACAGTAACACCACAACGTGGTCCTTCAGCCGCTACGTTTAGGATACTGGTCATGGATGAACACAAACTGAACACCACAACGTGGTCCTTCAGCCGTTACGTTTAGGATACTGGGCATGGATGAACACAAACTGAACACCACAACGTGGTCCTTCAGCCTTAACGTTTAGGATACTGGTCATGGATGAACACAAACTGAACACCACAACGTGGTCCTTCAGCCGTTACGTTTAGGATACTGGGCATGGATGAACACAAACTGAACACCACAACGTGGTCCTTCAGCCGTTACGTTTAGGATACTGGGCATGGATGAACACAAACTGAACCTACACACACAGAATGTCCTAGTGTCCTGAACGTAGGCCTGAGATGAGGAGATCATTAGTGCTTTAATCTATAGGCTACTGTACAAACACATAGGACTGGACCTGTATTGTAGACCTGTCCTGTGAACACACAGGACTGAACCTGTATTGTAGACCTGTCCTGTGAACACACAGGACTGGAGCTGTATTGTAGACCTGTCCTGTGAACACACAGGACTGAACCTGTATTGTAGACCTGTCCTGTGAACACACAGGACTGAACCTGTATTGTAGACCTGTCCTGTGAACACACAGGACTGGAGCTGTATTGTAGACCTGTCCTGTGAACACACAGGACTGGACCTGTATTGTAGACCTGTCCTGTGAACATACAGGACTGGACCTGTATTGTAGACCTGTCGTGTGAACACACAGGACTGGACCTGTATTGTAGACCTGTCCTGTGAACACACAGGACTGGACCTGTATTGTAGACCTGTCCTGTGAACACACAGGACTGGACCTGTATTGTAGACCTGTCCTGTGAACACACAGGACTGGACCTGTATTGTAGACCTGTCCTGTTAACACACAGGACTGGACCTGTATTGTAGACCTGTCCTGTTAACACACAGGACTGGACCTGTATTGTAGACCTGTCCTGTTAACACACAGGACTGGACCTGTATTGTAGACCTGTCCTGTGAACACACAGGACTGAGATGAGGGGTATTTACAGTAAACAGTGGATGATGATGGTCATATGTTTTATTTTTTATTTTACCTTTATTTAACCAGGCAAGTCAGTTAAGAACATATTCTTATTATATATGTAGCTACAGTATGAGGAGAACCAAACTACAAAGACTAGACAGAAGAATGTTCCAAAGGTCAAGAAACAAAGAGAAAGAGAGAGAGAGAGAGAGAGGGAGAGAGAGAGAGAGAGACGGAGAGAGAGAGAGAGAGAGAGAGAGAGAGAGAGAGAGAGGGAGAGGGAGAGGGAGAGGGAGAGGGAGAGAGAGAGAGAGAGAGAGAGAGAGAGAGAGAGAGAGAGAGAGAGAGAGAGAGAGAGAGAGAGAGAGAGAGAGAGAGAGAGAGAGAGAGAGAGAGGGGCGAGGGAGAGAGAGAGGGAGAGAGAGAGAGAGAGAGAGAGAGAGAGAGAGAGAGAGAGAGAGAGAGAGAGAGAGAGAGGAGGGAGGGAGGGAGAGAGAGAGAGGAGGGAGAGGGAGAGGGAGAGGGAGAGGGAGAGGGAGAGGGAGAGAGAGAGAGAGGGAGAGAGAGAGAGAGAGAGAGGAGAGAGAGAGAGAGAGAGGGAGGAGAGGGAGAGAGAGAGAGGGAGGGAGAGGGAGGGGAGGGAGGGGAGAGGGAGAGGGAGAGGGAGAGAGGGAGAGGGAGAGGGAGAGGGGGAGAGGGAGAGGGAGAGAGAGAGAGGGAGAGAGAGAGAGAGAGAGAGAGAGAGAGAGAGAGAGAGAGAGAGAGAGAGAGAAAAAAAATAATAATTAAATACTGAAAATGTCCCAGACACATTTTTCCCAGCAGCGTAGAACTATTTTAAGGGAGTGAATTGTGAAATGCGGATGTGGTGTTGGACAGACAGTCAGAGCAGCGTCCAGCTGAAACAGGGTGTGTTCCTGGAACCACATACTGACTGCTACAGCTATGGATATGCACAGCAGCATGACTCTCCTCAAACAGACCTGCTTGAGACATTCAAAAACATTTCAATTGTATACAGGTCATTCACAAATCATACCACATGTATTTCTTGTTCTTTGGGGGCGACATGATTTCTTTCAAGTAATCTGAGCTGAGAGGCTCTGCCTCAGCTATGCTATATTCTAAACAAGATGTCAGGTCTGTCTGTCTGTCTGTCTGTCTGTCTGTCTGTCTGTCTGTCTGTCTGTCTGTCTGTCTGTCTGTCTGTCTGTCTGTCTGTCTGTCTGTCTGTCTGTCTGTCTGTCTGTCTGTCTGTCTGTCTGTCTGTCTGTCTGTCTGTCTGTCTGTCTGTCTGTCTGTCTGTCTGTCTGTCTGTCTGTCTGTCTGTCTGTCTGTCACAGTTGTGTTTCTATCAGCTTGCTCCAGTCAGTTCAAAGGTCAGTTTAGATCGAGGGCAGCTCCCTTCGGTCCTGGAGAGTTACTGGGTTTGCAGGCTTTTGCTCCAGCCATGCACTAACATTTTTTTTATTTTTTTTTATTTAACCTTTATTTAACTAGGCAAGTCAGTTAAGAACAAAAACGTATTTACAATGACGGCCTAGGAACAGTGGGTTAACTGGTCTAGGAACAGTGGGTTAACTGGTCTAGGAACAGTGGGTTAACTGCCTTGTT
>NW_025745911.1:15000-20000 GCF_021184085.1 Oncorhynchus gorbuscha | reverse complement strand
GACAGACACACCCCTATAATGACAGACACACCCCTATGCTGACAGACACACCCCTATGCAGACAGACACACCCCTATGCTGACAGACACACCCTATGCTGACAGACACACCCCTATGCTGACAGACACACCCCCTATAATGACAGACACGCCCCTATGCTGACAGACACACCCCTATGCTGACAGACACACCCCTATAATGACAGACACACCCCTATGTTGACAGACACACCCCTATGTTGACAGACACACCCCTATGCTGACAGACAAGCCCCTATGCTGACAGACACGCCCCTATAATGACAGACACACCCCTATGCTGACAGACACGCCCCTATGCTGACAGACACGCCCCTATAATGACAGACATGCCCCTATAATGACAGACACACCCCTATGCTGACAGACACGCCCCTATAATGACAGACACGCCCCTATACTTCTAAATGTTCTCTCCCTGTTGTCTGCTGCTTTCTGAAACCCACTACTATTAATACCAACCCCCTACCTTACAGAGGCATGTGTTCAACCCCAACCCACCCTCCTTACAGAGGCATGTGTTCAACCCCAACCCACCCTCCTTACAGAGGCATGTGTTCAACCCCAACCCACCCTCCTTACAGAGGCATGTGTTCAACCCCAACTCTAACCCCAACTCCAACTCCAACTCTAACCCCAACTCCAACTCCAACTCCAACTCTAACTCCAAACCCTAACTCCAATTCTAACCCCAACTCCAACTCCACACCCAACCTCAACTCTAACCCCAACCCTAACTCTAACTCCAACCCCAACTCCAACCACAACTCCAATTCTAACCCCAACCCCAACCCCAACTCCAACTCCTACCCCAACTCCAATTCTAACCCTAACTCCAACTCCACCCCCAACCTCAACTCTAACCCCAACCCTAACTCTAACTCCAACCCCAACTCCAACTCCAATTCTAACCCTAACTCCAATTCTAACCCCAACTCCAACTCCACCCCCAACCTCAACTCTAACCCCAACCCTAACTCTAACTCCAACCCCAACCCCAACTCCAACCACAACTCCAATTCTAACCCCAACTCCAACTCCAACCCTAACTCCAACTCCAACCCCAATTCTAACCCCAACTCCAACTCCACCCCCAACCTCAACTCTAACCCCAACCCTACCTCTAACCCAGCAGCCCTGTGGTCTGTGTGTTTGGTGTGTTCTGGCGACAGAGTGGGTGGGATTAGGAGGTTAGAAGTAACACTAACCCTAAAACCGCCCACCCAGTCAGAGATGTGCACTCAGCCAACAGACACACACACACACGTCCTCACAACTATAGTTATACACATGCACACACACACATTCTTCCATCCAGACAGATGTGGCCCCAGGCTGAATAGCCTGTTAGGAGGAAGTTGTTTAACTTGTCTCTCCATTATAGACCCTCTTTGATGGCCTGGTTCACCTCAGGACATACTAGTACTGGTGAGAGAGACATCCTCCATGACCCCAAACTCCATTCATCTACTGTGTGTGTGTGTGTGTGTGTGTGTGTGTGTGTGTGTGTGTGTGTGTGTGTGTGTGTGTGTGTGTGTGTGTGTGTGTGTGTGTGTGTGTGTGTGTGTGTGTGTGTGTGCGTGCGTGTGCGTGTGCGTGCGTGCGTGCGCGTGCGCGTGTGTGCGTGTGTGTGTGTGTGCGTGTGTGTGTGTAAATACAACCCATATTTATTTATTTTCCCTTTTGTACTTTAACTATTTGTAAATCGTGACAACACTCGATATAGACATAATATGAC
This sequence comes from Oncorhynchus gorbuscha, assembly GCF_021184085.1. Taxonomy (NCBI): domain Eukaryota; kingdom Metazoa; phylum Chordata; class Actinopteri; order Salmoniformes; family Salmonidae; genus Oncorhynchus; species Oncorhynchus gorbuscha. Next base: position 18,224 of record NW_025745911.1, on the reverse strand, counting down.
AAACATAATTTGAAACGTCTTTTTTATTTTGGAAAGTCTGTGAGTGTAATGTTTACTGTTCATTTTTTTTTTTTTCACTTTTGTTTATTATCTATTGCACTTGCTTTGGCAATGTTAACATACGTTTCCCATGCCAATAAAGCCCTTACATTGAAATTGACAGAGAGGTGGTGGGAAAACCCTCTGTTCCCTTGCAGCAGGTGTTGAGTTTCTTTTAACAAAGCCATCTCTAACCAGCACTGGGTCGGGAGTTTCCAGAATGAAAAACAGCACCAGACATATTATGACAAAAATAAAAGGCTCAAGTCAAATCCCAAAGAAAAGTCACACTGCACTTCTCTCAGTGGAATGTGTTTGAGATGAACTATCATTGGGGAGAGTGCTGTCGCTGAACACGGTCCCATGTTTGGCAAACACATGTTGTGTTCATATAGGAATCAGAACAGAAGAGCTAGATGTTAAAAACAATGTCTATAACACCTCTGTGTAGATAGACAGGGTTATATCAATGTCTAACACCTCTGTGTAGATAGACAGGGTTATATCATGATGTCTATAACACCTCTGTGTAGATAGACAGGGTTATATCATGATGTCTATAACACCTCTGTGTAGATAGACAGGGTTATATCATGATGTCTAAACACCTCTGTGTAGATAGACAGGGTTATATCATGATGTCTAGAACACCTTGTGTAGATAGACAGGGTTATATCATGAGAGAGTTAAGCGAGAGATAGACAGGGTTATATCATGAGAGAGTAAAGAGGTAAAGAGAAAGAGAGAGAGAGAGAGAGAGAGCAGAGAGAGAGAGGCAGAGAGAGAGAGAGCAGAGAGAGAGACAGAGGCCAGCCAATCAGTGCTAGGTCTGCAGTGTGACGTGGGCTCAGTTGATCCAGCTAGCAGCAGTAGAGACTGAGCCAGGCAGCCAGGCAGAGTGTGTGTGTTGAGCGATCAGGATGGTGATGTGCTGTCTACAGCAACTTTTACTTCCAGGCCACTGGGGCTGGAGCTGGGGATACGGCTGGGGCTGGGGATAGGGATACGGCTGGGGCTGGGGATAGGGATACGGCTGGGGATAGGGATACGGCTGGGGCTGGGGATACGGCTGGGGCTGGGGATACGGCTGGGGCTGGGGATAGGGATACGGCTGGGGCTGGGGATACGGCTGGGGCTGGGGATAGGGATACGGCTGGGGCTGGGGATAGGGATGGGGATGGGGCTGGGGATAGGGATACGGCTGGGGCTGGGGATAGGGATACGGCTGGGGATAGGGATACGGCTGGGGCTGGGGATAGGGATACGGCTGGGGCTGGGGATAGGGATACGGCTGGGGCTGGGGATAGGGATACGGCTGGGGATAGGGATACGGCTGGGGCTGGGGATACGGCTGGGGCTGGGGATAGGGATGGGGCTGGGGCTGGGGATAGGGATACGGCTGGGGCTGGGGATAGGGATACGGCTGGGGCTGGGGATAGGGATACGGCTGGGGCTGGGAATAGGGATACTGGGGCTGGGGATAGGGATACGGCTGGGGCTGGGGATACGGCTGGGGCTGGGGATAGGGGATACGGCTGGGGCTGGGGATAGGGATACGGCTGGGGCTGGGGCTGGGGATAGGGATACGGCTGGGGCTGGGGATAGGGATACGGCTGGGGATAGGGATACGGCTGGGCTGGGGCTGGGGATACGGCTGGCTGGGGCTGGGGATAGGGATACGGCTGGGGCTGGGGATAGGGATACGGGCTGGGGCTGGGGATAGGGATGCGGCTGGGGCTGGGGATACGGCTGGGGCTGGGGATACGGCTGGGGCTGGGGATAGGGATACGTCTGGGGCTGGGGATAGGGATACGGCTGGGGCTGGGGATAGGGATGGGGCTGGGGCTGGGTATACGGCTGGGGCTGGGGATACGGCTGGGGCTGGGGATACAGCTGGGGCTGGGGATACGGCTGGGGCTGGGGATACGGCTGGGGCTGGGGATAGGGTTGGGGCTGGGGCTGGGGATACGGCTGGGGCTGGGGCTGGGGATACGGCTGGGGCTGGGGATACGGCTGGGGCTGGGGATAGGGATACAGCTGGGGCTGGGGATAGGGATACGGCTGGGGATAGGGATACGGCTGGGGCTGGGGATAGGGATACGGCTGGGGATAGGGATACGGCTGGGGATAGGGATACGGCTGGGGCTGGGGATACGGCTGGGGCTGGGGATAGGGATACGGCTGGGGATAGGGATACGGCTGGGGCTGGGGATACGGCTGGGGCTGGGGATAGGGATACGGCTGGGGATAGGGATACGACTGGGGATAGGGATACGGCTGGGGATAGGGATACGACTGGGGATAGGGATACGACTGGGGATAGGGATACGGCTGGGGATAGGGATACGGGGCTGGGGATAGGGATACGACTGGGGATAGGGATACGACTGGGGATAGGGATACGGCTGGGGATAGGGATACGGCTGGGGATAGGGATACGACTGGGGATAGGGATACGACTGGGGATAGGGATACGGCTGGGGATAGGGATACGACTGGGGATAGGGATACGACTGGGGATAGGGATACGGCTGGGGATAGGGATACGGCTGGGGATAGGGATACGACTGGGGATAGGGATACGACTGGGGATAGGGATACGGCTGGGGATAGGGATACGACTGGGGATAGGGATACGACTGGAGCTCCTGTATGGATAACACCCAATCAGCTCAATGTAATGGTTAACAGAGCTTTTTCCTTCAGCTCATTCTATCTCTCTGGGCCTCTTTCTCTTTTTCACCTCTCTCTCTTTTTGTTTCTGACAAGCTATTTTCAACACCGCATTTGTTCATGTGATGGTTACGTGTGTGTGTGTACTCGTGTGTGTGCTGTCTATTTGTGGCGTATGTAGCTAACAGATGATGTCCAAAATGTTGTGCTCCAGAGAGGACATGTACGAAAAAAATGCAGAAAAGAGGTCTGCTATCTAAAAGGTTACAGCATCCCCTGTTAGCCTGCTGTTACTATGCAGACTCTGGCAGGGAGGAGAGGAGTCCCCTCCAGCACTGGGCGATGACAAAGGTAAGTAGAGCTAATGCAGTCTCTCTCTCTCTCTCTCTCTCTCTCTCTCTCTCTCTCTCTCTCTCTCTCTCTCTCTCTCTCTCTCTCTCTCTCTCTCTCTCTCTCTCTCTCTCTCTCTCTCTCTCTCTACCTATCTCTCTCTCATCTCTCTCTCTCTACCT
>NW_025745911.1:0-7500 GCF_021184085.1 Oncorhynchus gorbuscha | reverse complement strand
TACTACTACTATACACCACTATCCATATGAGTGGTACAGCATACAAACGTCAATTCAACATCTATTCCACGTTGGTGGAAACAAAGTTGAAGCTACTACTAATACTATACTATTACTATACTACTACTATACTATTACTATACTACTACTACTACTACTATTACTATACTATACTACTACTATACTATTACTATACTACTACTATACTATTACTATACTACTACTACTACTATACTATTACTATACTATACTATACTACTACTATACTATTACTATACTACTACTACTATACTATTACTATACTACTACTACTATACTATACTACTACTACTATACTATTACTATACTATACTACTACTATACTATTACTATACTATACTACTACTATACTATTACTATACTACTATACTATTACTATACTATACTACTACTATACTATTACTATACTACTACTACTACTATACTATTACTATACTACTACTACTACTATACTATTACTATTACTATACTATACTACTACTATACTATTACTATACTATACTACTACTATACTATTACTATACTACTACTACTATACTATTACTATACTACTACTACTATACTATACTACTACTACTATACTATTACTATACTATACTACTACTATACTATGATATTACTACTACTATACTACTACTATACTACATTACTATACTATTACTATACTATACTACCACTATACTATTACTATACTATACTACTACTATACTATTACTATACTACTACTATACTATTACTATACTATACTACCACTATACTATTACTATACTATACTACTACTATACTATTACTATACTACTACTACTACTACTATTACTATACTACTACTACTACTATACTATTACTATACTACTACTACTACTATTACTATACTACTACTACTACCACGATTACTATACTACTACTATACTATTACTATACTACTACTACTACTATACTATTACTATACTACTACTATACTATTACTATACTACTACTACTACTATACTATTACTATACTACTACTACTACTATACTATTACTATACTACTACTACTACTATACACCACTATCCATATGAGTGGTACAGCATCACGCTGGCACAAACGTCAATTCAACATCTATTCCACGTTGGTGGAAACAAAGTTGAAGCTACTACTACTACTATACTATTACTATACTATACTACTACTATACTATTACTATACTACTACTACTACTATACTATTACTATACTATACTACTACTATACTATTACTATACTACTACTACTATACTATTACTATACTATACTATTACTATACTATACTACTACTATACTATTACTATACTACTACTACTATACTAATACTATACTACTATACTCTACTACTACTATACTATACTATACTCTACTACTACTATACTATTACTATACTATACTACTACTATACTATTACTATACTATACTACTACTATACTTACTATACTGCTACTATACTATTACTATACTACTACTATACTATTACTATACTACTACTATACTATTACTATACTATACTACCACTATACTATTACTATACTATACTACTACTATACTATTACTATACTACTACTACTATACTATTACTATACTACTACTACTACTACTACTATACTATTACTATACTATACTACTACTATACTATTACTATAATATACTACTACTATACTATTACTATACTACTACTACTATACTATTACTATACTACTACTACTATACTGACTACTACTACTACTATACTATTACTATACTATACTACTACTATACTATTACTATACTATACTATTACTATACTATTACTATACTACTACTACTACTATACTATTACTATACTACTACTACTACTATACTATTACTATACTACTACTATACTATTACTATACTATACTACTACTATACTATGACTATACTATACTACTATACTATTACTATACTACTACTATACTATTACTATACTACTACTACTATACTATTACTATACTACTACTACTAGCTACTACTACTATACTATTACTATACTACTACTACTATACTATTACTATACTACTACTACTATACTATTACTATACTACTACTATACGACTACTACTACCATTAGTACTACTATTACTATGATGTTGTAAGTTAAGTTCCAGCCTCAACATAGTAACATGACACTCCTCTGGGTCTCCCTCCTCCTCTCTTCAGGCCAGACGACTGAGAAGAAACTAAACACAGACGTTCTCCAGACTGACTCCATCAATTACACCTTCCAGGCCCCTTGAAATACAGTATGATTAAAGAGTTGGACAAAATGAAAACAGATATCAGTTGAAAGTGTAAACCTCCCTCTTATCCCCTCCCTCTTCCCATCCAGCCATCCAGCCATCCAGCCATCCAAGCAGACCTGACTAACAGAAGCCTCAACCATCCAGCCATCCAGCCATCCAGCCATCCAAGCAGACCTGACTAACAGAAGCCTCAGCCATCCAGCCATCCAGCCATCCAGCCATCCAAGCAGACCTGACTAACAGAAGCCTCAGCCATCCAGCCATCCAGCCATCCAGCCATCCAAGCAGACCTGACTAACAGAAGCCTCAGCCATCCAGCCATCCAGCCATCCAGCCATTCAGCCATCCAGCCATCCAAGCAGACCTGACTAACAGAAGCCTCAGACATCCAGCCATCCAGCCATCCAAGCAGACCTGACTAACAGAAGCCTCAGACATCCAGCCATCCAGCCATTCAAGCAGACCTGACTAACAGAAGCCTAAGACATCCAGCGACCCAGCCATCCAAGCAGACCTGACTAACAGAAGCCTCAGCCATCCAGCCATCCAAGCAGACCTGACTAACAGAAGCCTCAGAAAGTATTCAGACCCCTTGACTTATTACACATGTTGTTGTTACTGTATTCAAAATGGATTAAATATGAGTTTTTCACCCATCTACACACAATACCCCATAATGACATCACAATACCCCATAATGACATCACAATACCCCATAATGACATCACAATACCCCATAATGACATCACAATACCCCATAATGACATCACAATACTCCATAATGACATCACAATACTCCATAATGACATCACAATACCCCATAATGGCATCACAATAACCCATAATGACATCACAATACCCCATATTGACATCACAATACCCCATAATGACATCTCAATACCCCATAATGAGAAAGTGAAAACATGTTTTATAAAAATGTTGTCAATTTATTTCAAATGAAATACAGAAATATTGAATTGACATAAGTATTCACACCAGTGACATCACATTCAGTGTTAGAATCCCCTTTGGCAGCGATTATAGCTGTGAGTACTTGTGGGTAAGTCTCTAAGACCTTTGCACACCTGTATTGTACAATATTTGCCCATTGTTCTTTAAAAATCATTCAAAATTGTTGATAATTGATAGACAGCCATGTTCAAGTCTTGCCATAGATTTTCAAGCTGATTTAAGTCAAAACTGTAACTAAGCCACTCAGCCACTCAGGAACATGTAATGTTCTCTTGGTAAGCAACTCCAGTGTGTTTTAGGTTATTGTCCTGCTGAAATGTGAATTTGTCTTCCAGTGTCTGTTGGAAAGCAGACTGAACCAGGATTTTGCCTGTGTTTAGCTCTATTCTGTTTCAAGAGAAACAACAGTGAAACAGAGTGATAATCTGCTTGGTTTCCAAGCTAGTAGTTCCATAGAACGAGATATTAGAACTAATTGAATAGGATCTATGTGAGTAGTTGTACAGTAGAGTTCTGAGGAAGGGAAGCCAGCATAAGATCCTGGGTGTTAACATAACAGTATTGTAATTCACCCTATACACACAACAACACTGATGACATATTAACATAACAGTATTGTAATTCACCCTATACACACAACAACACTGATGACATATTAACAGTCGGCTTTATTATCAGACTCTAGGACATTTAACATAACTAGCCTTATACACACAACAACAGATACATATTAACATAACAGTATTGTAATTCACCCTATACACACAACAACACTGATGACATATTAACAGTCGGCTTTATTATCAGACTCTAGGCGTTCTCTAGCCTTATACAGACAGACAGATAGGACAGTTATGAGAGAAAGGAGGGGAGGCAGAGAGGAGAGAGGAGAGAGAGAGAGAGAGAGAGAGAGAGAGAGAGAGAGAGAGAGAGAGAGAGAGAGAGAGAGAGAGAGAGAGGAGACAGAGAGAGAGGAGAGAGAGAGAGAGAGAGAGAGAGAGAGAGAGAGAGAGAGAGAGAGAGAGAGAGAGAGAGAGAGAGAGAGAGAGAGAGAGAGAGAAAGGGGGAGACAGAGAGAGAGAGAGAGAGAGAGAATGAAAGGAGAAACAGAGAAAAGACAACTATCTACCTCTTTAGCCAATTGTAGAGTGTACAGAGAAAGCGAGGGAACGAGGGAGAGAGATAGAAGAGATGCTGCAGTGCATGTCCGTACTGTACTGTACTGTACTGTACTGTACTGTACTGTACTGTACTGTACTGTACTGTACTGTACTGTACTGTACTGTACTGTACTGTACTGTGTGTCTGGTGAGGAGGGTGTCGTCTCTCTCTTTACTCCCTCTCTCCGCTGCTCATGCTTTCTGTGACCCACTTCCTCATCTCACCAACACCTAGGTAGCTGGCTGGCTTGTCAAGGCTACGACATGCTATTTAGGATTTGAACAACGTGGCCACTCTGTAACAGACCTCTCATCTTAAAGGCACAATCTGCAGTTTAAACAGCCGGACCCTGCTCCACATAATAGTTTTCTAAACGTATTTTCAAGCCATACAGATTTGGGGTTTTGATTGGGTAAGGCAGTTGTAGTAAGTTCATATTGAGGGATCTATGAGTTCTATTCTTCAAGAAGCTATTTGTTAGTATATATATATGTGTGGCCTTTTTCAGGAAGCTGGGTGTATGACGAACGTCACTACTTCACTGGAGAGACATTTTTCAAAATCGAAATGCATGTTCTGTTTTTCAGAAATTCCTTCTTGAACATGTGAACTTTAATGTGCCTTAATAATAAACGGGTGTGTCCTCTGTAAATATGAATACAATTGTTAAATTACGAGCCTAGTTGGTTTTAGCCACAGAAAAAGACAGGAACCTTCCCGCTAGCCATGATTGGTTGAGACAATCGATGGGCTGGAGAGATTAGTTCTAATTGGTCTGCCATGTCGCAGGCTTCTTTCTATAACATGAGCTGCTCAGATAATCCTTGCTACCAGGTTTTAAAAACAGGATATAGCCATGGAGAACTGCAAGTGTTGCTACTGCTCTCAATGACATTGCTGCCCTGAATTTAGCAGGCGCCATTGACAAATATCAGTGGGAAAAAGTTGTGAGGGACTACTTTCTGGAGGACTACTTTCTGGAGGACTACTTTCTGGAGGACTACTGTCTGGAGGACTACTGTCTGGAGGACGATCGTCCCATGTTGACTGTCTCTGACAATGAATCAGACGATGAGGAAAACCATTTATTTCTGTATTTTACCCCCTTTTCTCCCCAATGTCGTGATATCCAATTACGATCTTGTCTCATCACTGCAACTCCCCAAAGGGCTCAGGAGAGGCGAATGTCAAATCGTGCGTCCTCCGAAACATGACCCGCCAAACCGCGCTTTTTAACACCCGCCCGCTTAACCCAGAAGCACCGTCCAACTGACAAACGAAGTCAGCCGTGGGTGTATGGGTGACATGGGTGACATAGGTGTATGGGTGACATGGGTGTATGGGTGACATGGGTGTATGGGTGATATGGGTGTATGGGTGACATGGGTGTATGGGTGACACGGGTGTATGGGTGTATGGGTGACACGGGTGTATGGGTGTATGGGTGACATGGGTGTATGGGTGACATGGGTGTATGGGTGACATGGGTGTATGGGTGTATGGGTGACATGGGTGTATGGGTGACATGGGTGTATGGGTGACATGGGTGTATGGGTGTATGGGTGACATGGGTGTATGGGTGACATGGGTGTATGGGTGACATAGGTGTATGCAGGTCATGGAGGTTTCCTTCTTTTCACTCTATCATCTAGGTTAGTATTGTGGAGTAACGACAATGTTGTTGATCCATCCTCACTTTTCTCCTGTCACAGACATTGAACTCTGTAACTGTTTTAAAGTCACCATTGGCATCCTGATGAAATCCCTGAGCGGTTTCCTTCCTCTCCGGCAACTGAGTTAGGAAGGACACCTGTATCTATGTAGTGACTGGGTGTATCGATACACCATGCAAAGTGTTAATCATATCTCACCATGCTCAAGGGGATATTCAACATCTGCTGTTTTGTTACCCATCTACCAATAGGTGCCCTTCTTTTACAAGGCATTGGAAAACCTCCCTGGTCTTTCACTGCTCGACTGAGGGACCTTGCAGATAATTGTGTGGGGTACAGAGATGAGGCAGTCATACTAAAATCTTGTTAAACACTGCAAACAGAGTGAGTCCATGCACATTATTATGAGACCCATTAAACCAATCATTGTTTGGGGCTTGCAAACTTATTTTGGCTTGCCATAACAAAAGGGGTTGAATACTTATTTACTCAAGACAATTCATTTTAATTCATTTGTACAAATAAAAAATAAACATTATTCCACTTGGACATTAAGGGTATTGTGTGTATGCCAGTAACAAACAAAAATCTACATTTAATCCACTTGTAAATTCGGGCTGTAACACAACAAAATGTGGGAAAAGTCAAGGGGTGTGAAGACTTTCTGAAGGCCCTGTAAAGTATAAACAACACATGTTTTGTGAACAAGGAAGTGTAAAAAACTGAGCCAAAACTTTTCAAGGGCCATTTCTCAAAAGTGGGTTTACAAGTTTATCAACTTTCACCGTAGCATTACTTTCCCATTGTTCCTCCAATTGCAGTGAAGCTCAGAGCCTGTACTTTACTCCTATATCAAAAACACTGCTTCCAGTGTTGGACCGAAAAGAGACGAGGGGTCACATATTATTGAAATGACCATTGAACAGCAGGAACTCTTATAGACTGTGTCTTTGACAAAGCCAATCAGATTCTCTACAGTGTATATCATTTACAGTGGGGCTCCTGAGCTGAGATCCCAAGTGCTTGTTGATTCTCATGGATTAGATTATCGCTGTGTAAAACCTAGTCATGTGCCATTCTGATTCACACATGATGGCCAGAGTAGAGAGGAGAAGTCATGGCTCTCCATGCTACAGCATATTGCACTCCTGTTGACCAGATCAAATCAGATCATAATGAAGGTAATCACCACCTCTCCTCAACTGTAGTTCAAATGCAGTGAAAAAAACATCTAACACGAGAACTGTAATGTAGTTCAATGTGGCTTAATCATCAACACTCAAACAGAGAACTGTAATGTAGTTCAATGTGGCTTAATCATCAACACTCAAACAGAGAACTGTAATGTAGTTCAATGTGGCTTAATCATCAACACTCAAACAGA
>NW_025745910.1:227500-242959 GCF_021184085.1 Oncorhynchus gorbuscha | reverse complement strand
CTCTCCCCCAGAGTCCATCCAACCATCTCTCTCTTCTCTCCCCAGAGTCCATCCAACCATCTCTCTCTTCTCTCCCCCAGAGTCCATCCAACCATCTCTCTCTTCTCTTCTCCCCCAGAGTCCATCCAACCATCTCTCTCTCTCTCTCTCCCCCAGAGTCCATCCAACCATCTCTCTCTCTTCTCTCCCCCAGAGTCCATCCAACCATCTCTCTCTCTCTCTCTCCCCCAGAGTCCATCCAACCATCTCTCTCTTCTCTCCCCCCAGAGTCCATCCAACCATCTCTCTCTTCTCTCCCCCAGAGTCCATCCAACCATCTCTCTCTCTCTCTCTCCCCCCAGAGTCCATCCAACCATCTCTCTCTCTTCTCTCCCCCAGAGTCCATCCAACCATCTCTCTCTTCTCTCCCCCAGAGTCCATCCAACCATCTCTCTCTCTCTCCAACCATCCCCCAGAGTCCATTCTCTCCCCCAGAGTCCATCCAACCATCTCTCTCTCTCTCTCCCCCCAGAGTCCATCCAACCATCTCTCTCTTCTCTCCCCCAGAGTCCATCCAACCATCTCTCTCTCTCTCTCCCCCAGAGTCCATCCAACCATCTCTCTCTTCTCTCCCCCAGAGTCCATCCAACCATCTCTCTCTCTCTCTCCCCCAGAGTCCATCCAACCATCTCTCTCTCTCTCCCCCAGAGTCCATCCAACCATCTCTCTCTCTTTCTCCCCCAGTCCATCCAACCATCTCTCTCTCTCTTCTCTCCCCCAGAGTCCATCCAACCATCTCTCTCTCTCTCTCCCCCAGAGTCCATCCAACCATCTCTCTCTCTCTCTCTCCCCCAGAGTCCATCCAACCATCTCTCTCTCTTCTCTCCCCCAGAGTCCATCCCCTCTCTCTCTCTCCCCCCAGAGTCCATCCAACCATCTCTCTCTCTCTCTCCCCCAGAGTCCATCCAACCATCTCTCTCTCTCTCTCTCCCCCCAGAGTCCATCCAACCATCTCTCTCTCTCTCTCTCCCCCCAGAGTCCATCCAACCATCTCTCTCTCAACCATCTTCTCTCCCCCAGAGTCTCTTCTCTCCCCCCCCAGAGTCCATCCAACCATCTCTCTCTCTCTCTCCCCCAGAGTCCATCCAACCATCTCTCTCTCTCTCTCCCCCCCAGAGTCCATCCAACCATCTCTCTCTCTCTCTCTCCCCCAGAGTCCATCCAACCATCTCTCTCTCTTCCCCCCCCAGAGTCCATCCAACCATCTCTCTCTCTCTCTCTCCCCCCAGAGTCCATCCAACCATCTCTCTCTCTCTCTCTCCCCCAGAGTCCATCCAACCATCTCTCTCTTCTCTCCCCCCCAGAGTCCATCCAACCATCTCTCTCTTCTCCCCAGAGTCCATCCAACCATCTCTCTCTCTCTTCTCTCCCCCAGAGTCCATCCAACCATCTCTCTCTCTTCTCTCCCCCAGAGTCCATCCAACCATCTCTCTCTTCTCCATCTCTCCCCAGAGTCCATCCAACCATCTCTCTCTCTCTCCCCCAGAGTCCCCTCTCTTCTCTCCCCCAGAGTCCATCCAACCATCTCTCTCTTCTCTCCCCCCAGAGTCCATCCAACCATCTCTCTCTCTCTCTCTCCATCCAACCATCCCCCTCCCCCCCAGAGTCCATCCAACCATCTCTCTCTCTCTCTCTCCCCCAGAGTCCATCCAACCATCTCTCTCTCTCTCTCCCCCAGAGTCCATCCAACCATCTCTCTCTTCTCTCCCCCAGAGTCCCCCAGAGTCCATCCAACCATCTCTCTCTCTCTCTCCCCCAGAGTCCATCCAACCATCTCTCTCTCTCTCTCCCCAGAGTCCATCCAACCATCTCTCTCTCTCCCCCCCCCAGAGTCCATCCAACCATCTCTCTCTTCTCCCCCAGAGTCCATCCAACCATCTCTCTCTCTCTCTCTCTCCCCCAGAGTCCATCCAACCATCTCTCTCTCTCTCTCCCCCAGAGTCCATCCAACCATCTCTCTCTCTCTTCTCTCCCCCAGAGTCCATCCAACCATCTCTCTCTCTCTCTCCCCCTCTCTCTTCTCTCCCCCAGAGTCCATCCAACCATCTCTCTCTCTCTCTCCCCCAGAGTCCATCCAACCATCTCTCTCTCTCTCCCCCCCAGAGTCCATCCAACCATCTCTCTCTCTCTCCCCCCCCAGAGTCCATCCAACCATCTCTCTCTCTCTCTCTCCCCCAGAGTCCATCCAACCATCTCTCTCTCTCTCTCTCCCCCCAGAGTCCATCCAACCATCTCTCTCTTCTCTCCCCCCAGAGTCCATCCAACCATCTCTCTCTTCTCTCCCCCCAGAGTCCATCCAACCATCTCTCTCTCTCTCTCCCCCAGAGTCCATCCAACCATCTCTCTCTCTCTCTCTCCCCCCCAGAGTCCATCCAACCATCTCTCTCTCTCTCTCCCCCAGAGTCCATCCAACCATCTCTCTCTCTCTCTCTCTCCCCAGAGTCCATCCAACCATCTCTCTCTTCTCTCCCCCAGAGTCCATCCAACCATCTCTCTCTTCTCTCCCCCAGAGTCCATCCAACCATCTCTCTCTCTCTCTCTCCCCAGAGTCCATCCATCCAACCATCTCTCTCTCTCTCTCCCCCAGAGTCCATCCAACCATCTCTCTCTCTCTCTCTCCCCCCAGAGTCCATCCAACCATCTCTCTCTCTCTCTCCCCCAGAGTCCATCCAACCATCTCTCTCTCTCTCTCCCCCAGAGTCCATCCAACCATCTCTCTCTCTCTTCTCCCCCCAGAGTCCATCCAACCATCTCTCTCTCTCTCTCCCCCCCAGAGTCCATCCAACCATCTCTCTCTTCTCTCCCCCAGAGTCCATCCAACCATCTCCAACCATCTCTCTCTCTCTCTCCCCAGAGTCCATCCAACCATCTCTCTCTCTCTCCCCAGAGTCCATCCAACCATCTCTCTCTCTCTTCCTCCCCCAGAGTCCATCCAACCATCTCTCTCTCTCTCTCCCCCAGAGTCCATCCAACCATCTCTCTCTCTCTCTCCCCCCCCAGAGTCCATCCAACCATCTCTCTCTTCTCTCCCCCACCATCTCTCTCTCTTCTCTCCCCCCAGAGTCCATCCAACCATCTCTCTCTCTCTTCTCTCCCCAGAGTCCATCCAACCATCTCTCTCTCTCCCCAGAGTCTCTCCCCCAGAGTCCATCCAACCATCTCTCTCTTCTCTCCCCCAGAGTCCATCCAACCATCTCTCTCTCTCTCTCTCCCCCAGAGTCCATCCAACCATCTCTCTCTCTCTCCAACCATCTCTCTTCTCTCTCCCCCAGAGTCCATCCAACCATCTCTCTCTCTCTCTCTCCCCCAGAGTCCATCCAACCATCTCTCTCTCTCTCTCTCCCCCAGAGTCCATCCAACCATCTCTCTCTCTCTCTCTCCCCCAGAGTCCATCCAACCATCTCTCTCTCTCTCTCTCCATCCAACCATCAGAGTCCATCCAACCATCTCTCTCTTCTCTCCCCCAGAGTCCATCCAACCATCTCTCTCTCTCTCTCCCCCAGAGTCCATCCAACCATCTCTCTCTTCTCTCCCCCAGAGTCCATCCAACCATCTCTCTCTTCTCTCCATCCAACCCCAGAGTCCATCCAACCATCTCTCTCTCTCTCTCCCCCAGAGTCCATCCAACCATCTCTCTCTCTCTCCCAGAGTCCATCCAACCATCTCTCTCTCTCTCTCCCCAGAGTCCATCCAACCATCTCTCTCTCTCTTCTCTCCCCCAGAGTCCATCCAACCATCTCTCTCTTCTCTCCCCCAGAGTCCATCCAACCATCTCTCTCTCTCTCCCCCCAGAGTCCATCCAACCATCTCTCTCTCTTCTCTCCCCCAGAGTCCATCCAACCATCTCTCTCTCTCTCTCCCCCCCAGATCCAACCATCCAACCATCTCTCTCTTCTCTCTCCCCAGAGTCCATCCAACCATCTCTCTCTCTCTCTCTCTCTCCCCCAGAGTCCATCCAACCATCTCTCTCTCTCTCTCCCCCCAGAGTCCATCCAACCATCTCTCTCTCTCTCTCCCCCCCAGAGTCCATCCAACCATCTCTCTCTTCTCTCCCCCAGAGTCCATCCAACCATCTCTCTCTCTCTCTCTCCCCAGAGTCCATCCAACCATCTCTCTCTTCTCTCCCCTCCATCCAACCATCTCTCCTTCTCTCCCCAGAGTCCATCCAACCATCTCTCTCTCTCTCTCCCCCAGAGTCCATCCAACCATCTCTCTCTCTCTCTCCCCCCAGAGTCCATCCAACCATCTCTCTCTCTCTCTCCCCCAGAGTCCATCCAACCATCTCTCTCTCTCTCCCCCAGAGTCCATCCA
Source organism: Oncorhynchus gorbuscha (assembly GCF_021184085.1). Taxonomy (NCBI): domain Eukaryota; kingdom Metazoa; phylum Chordata; class Actinopteri; order Salmoniformes; family Salmonidae; genus Oncorhynchus; species Oncorhynchus gorbuscha. The sequence continues at coordinate 238,609 of NW_025745910.1, read as the reverse complement.
ACCATCTCTCTCTCTCTCCCCCAGAGTCCATCCAACCATCTCTCTCTCTCTCTCTCCCCCAGAGTCCATCCAACCATCTCTCTCTCTCTCTCCCCCCCAGAGTCCATCCAACCATCTCTCTCTTCTCTCCCCCAGAGTCCATCCAACCATCTCTCTCTCTCTTCTCCCCCAGAGTCCATCCAACCATCTCTCTCTTCTCTTCCCCAGAGTCCATCCCCATCTCTCTCTTCTCCCCCCAGAGTCCATCCAACCATCTCTCTCTCTCTCTCTCCCCCCAGAGTCCATCCCATCTCTCTCTTCTCTCCCCCACCATCTCTCTCTCTCTCTCTCCCCCAGAGTCCATCCAACCATCTCTCTCTCTCTCTCCCCCAGAGTCCATCCAACCATCTCTCTCTTCTCTCCCCCCAGAGTCCATCCAACCATCTCTCTCTTCTCCCCCCAGAGTCCATCCAACCATCTCTCTCTTCTCTTCCATCCAACCATCCCTCTTCTCTCCCCCAGAGTCCATCCAACCATCTCTCTCTCTCTCTCTCCCCCCCAGAGTCCATCCAACCATCTCTCTCTCTCTCTCCCCCAGAGTCCATCTCCCCCTCCCCCAGAGTCCATCCAACCATCTCTCTCTTCTCTCCCCCCAGAGTCCATCCAACCATCTCTCTCTCTCTTCTCTCCCCCAGAGTCCATCCAACCATCTCTCTCTCCATCCAACCATCTCTCTCCCCCAGAGTCCATCCAACCATCTCTCTCTCTCTCTCTCCCCCAGAGTCCATCCAACCATCTCTCTCTCTCTCTCCCCCAGAGTCCATCCAACCATCTCTCTCTTCTCTCCCCCAGAGTCCATCCAACCATCTCTCTCTTCTCTCCCCCAGAGTCCATCCAACCATCTCTCTCTCCATCTCTCCCCCCCCAGAGTCCATCCAACCATCTCTCTCTCTCTCTCCCCCAGAGTCCATCCAACCATCTCTCTCTCTCTCTCTCCCCCCAGAGTCCATCCAACCATCTCTCTCTCCATCCAACCATCTCTCTCTCTCCCCCCAGAGTCCATCCAACCATCTCTCTCTTCTCTCCCCCAGAGTCCATCCAACCATCTCTCTCTTCTCTCCCCCAGAGTCCATCCAACCATCTCTCTCTCTCTCTCTCTCCCCCAGAGTCCATCCAACCATCTCTCTCTCTCTCTCCCCCAGAGTCCATCCAACCATCTCTCTCTCTCTCCTCCCCCCAGAGTCCATCCAACCATCTCTCTCTCTCTCTCCCCCCCAGAGTCCATCCAACCATCTCTCTCTCTCTCTCTCCCCCAGAGTCCATCCAACCATCTCTCTCTTCTCTCCCCCCAGAGTCCATCCAACCATCTCTCTCTCTCTCTCTCCCCCAGAGTCCATCCAACCATCTCTCTCTCTCTCTCTCTCCCCAGAGTCCATCCAACCATCTCTCTCTCCCCCAGAGTCTCCCCCCTCTCCCCCAGAGTCCATCCAACCATCTCTCTCTCTCTCTCTCTCCCCCAGAGTCCATCCAACCATCTCTCTCTCTTCTCTCCCCCAGAGTCCATCCAACCATCTCTCTCTCTCTCTCCCCCAGAGTCCATCCAACCATCTCTCTCTCTCTCTCTCCCCCAGAGTCCATCCAACCATCTCTCTCTCTCTCCCCCCAGAGTCCATCCAACCATCTCTCTCTCCCCCCAGAGTCTCCAACCATCTCCCCCAGAGTCCATCCAACCATCTCTCTCTCTCTCTCTCCCCCAGAGTCCATCCAACCATCTCTCTCTCTCTCCCCCCAGAGTCCATCCAACCATCTCTCTCTCTCCCCCCCAGAGTCCATCCAACCATCTCTCTCTTCTCTCCCCCAGAGTCCATCCAACCATCTCTCTCTCTCCCCCCCAGAGTCCATCCAACCATCTCTCTCTCTCCCCCCAGAGTCCATCCAACCATCTCTCTCTCTCTCTCCCCCAGAGTCCATCCAACCATCTCTCTCTTCTCTCCCCCCCCCAGAGTCCATCCAACCATCTCTCTCTCTCTCTCCCCCAGAGTCCATCCAACCATCTCTCTCTTCTCTCTCCCCCAGAGTCCATCCAACCATCTCTCTCTCTCTCTCTCCCCAGAGTCCATCCAACCATCTCTCTCCTCTCTCCCCCCCAGAGTCCATCCAACCATCTCTCTCTCTTCTCTCCCCAGAGTCCATCCAACCATCTCTCTCTCCATCCAACCATCTCTCCCCCAGAGTCCATCCAACCATCTCTCTCTCTCTCCCCCAGAGTCCCCCATCTCTCTCTCTCTTCTCTCCCCCAGAGTCCATCCAACCATCTCTCTCTTCTCTCCCCCAGAGTCCATCCAACCATCTCTCTCTCTCTCTCCCCCAGAGTCCATCCAACCATCTCTCTCTTCTCTCCCCCAGAGTCCATCCAACCATCTCTCTCTCTCTCTCTCCCCCCCCAGAGTCCATCCAACCATCTCTCTCTTCTCTCCCCCAGAGTCCATCCAACCATCTCTCTCTTCTCTCCCCCCCCAGAGTCCATCCAACCATCTCTCTCTCTCTCTCTCCCCCAGAGTCCATCCAACCATCTCTCTCTCTCTCTCCTCCCCCAGAGTCCATCCAACCATCTCTCTCTCTTCTCTCCCCCAGAGTCCATCCAACCATCTCTCTCTTCTCTCTCCCCCAGAGTCCATCCAACCATCTCTCTCTCTCTCTCTCTCCCCCAGAGTCCATCCAACCATCTCTCTCTCTCTCCATCTCTCCCCCAGAGTCCATCCAACCATCTCTCTCTTCTCTCCCCCCCAGAGTCCATCCAACCATCTCTCTCTCTCTCTCTCTCTCCCCAGAGTCCATCCAACCATCTCTCTCTTCTCTCTCCCCCAGAGTCCATCCAACCATCTCTCTCTCTCTCCCCCCAGAGTCCATCCAACCATCTCTCTCTCTCTCTCTCCCCAGAGTCCATCCAACCATCTCTCTCTCTCTCTCCCCCAGAGTCCATCCAACCATCTCTCTCTTCTCTCTCCCCCCAGAGTCCATCCAACCATCTCTCTCTTTCTCTCCCCCAGAGTCCATCCAACCATCTCTCTCTCTCTCTCTCCCCTCTCTTCTCTCCCCCAGAGTCCATCCAACCATCTCTCTCTCTCTCTCCCCCAGAGTCCATCCAACCATCTCTCTCTCTCTCCCCCAGAGTCCATCCAACCATCTCTCTCTTCTCTCCCCCAGAGTCCATCCAACCATCTCTCTCTCTCTCTCCCCCAGAGTCCCCCTCCAGAGTCCATCCAACCATCTCTCTCTCTCTCTCCCCCCCAGAGTCCATCCAACCATCTCTCTCTCTCTCTTCTCTCCCCCAGAGTCCATCCAACCATCTCTCTCTCTCTCTCCCCCAGAGTCCATCCAACCATCTCTCTCTCTCTCTCCCCCAGAGTCCATCCAACCATCTCTCTCTCTCTCCCCCCCAGAGTCCATCCAACCATCTCTCTCTTCTCTCCCCCAGAGTCCATCCAACCATCTCTCTCTCTCTCTCCCCCAGAGTCCATCCAACCATCTCTCTCTTCTCTCCCCCAGAGTCCATCCAACCATCTCTCTCTCTCTCTCCCCCAGAGTCCATCCAACCATCTCTCTCTCTCTCTCCCCCAGAGTCCATCCAACCATCTCCCTTCTCCCCCCAGAGTCCATCCAACCATCTCTCTCTCTCTCTCCCCCAGAGTCCATCCAACCATCTCTCTCTCTCTCTCCCCCAGAGTCCATCCAACCATCTCTCTCTCTCTCTCCCCCAGAGTCCATCCAACCATCTCTCTCTTCTCTCCCCCAGAGTCCATCCAACCATCTCTCTCTCTCTCTCTCCCCCAGAGTCCATCCAACCATCTCTCTCTCTCTTCTCTCCCCCAGAGTCCATCCAACCATCTCTCTCTTCTCTCCCCCAGAGTCCATCCAACCATCTCTCTCTCTCTCTTCTCTCCCCAGAGTCCATCCAACCATCTCTCTCTTCTCTCCCCCCAGAGTCCATCCAACCATCTCTCTCTCTCTCTCCCCCCAGAGTCCATCCAACCATCTCTCTCTTCTCTCCCCCAGAGTCCATCCAACCATCTCTCTCTTCTCTCCCCCCCCAGAGTCCATCCAACCATCTCTCTCTTCTCTCCCCCAGAGTCCATCCAACCATCTCTCTCTTCTCTCCCCCAGAGTCCATCCAACCATCTCTCTCTTCTCTCTCTCCTCCCCCCAGAGTCCATCCAACCATCTCTCTCTCTCTCTCCCCCAGAGTCCATCCAACCATCTCTCTCTCTCTCTCCCCCCCCAGAGTCCATCCAACCATCTCTCTCTCTCTCTCTCCCCCCAGAGTCCATCCAACCATCTCTCTCTCTCCCCCAGAGTCCATCCAACCATCTCTCTCCCCCCCAGAGTCCATCCAACCATCTCTCTCTCTCTCTCCCCCCCCCCCCAGAGTCCATCCAACCATCTCTCTCTCTCTTCTCTCCCCCCAGAGTCCATCCAACCATCTCTCTCTCTCTTCTCTCCCCCAGAGTCCATCCAACCATCTCTCTCTTCTCTCCCCCAGAGTCCATCCAACCATCTCTCTCTTCTCTCCCCCCCCCCAGAGTCCATCCAACCATCTCTCTCTTCTCTCCCCCAGAGTCCATCCAACCATCTCTCTCTTCTCTCCCCCAGAGTCCATCCAACCATCTCTCTCTTCTCTCCCCCAGAGTCCATCCAACCATCTCTCTCTCTCTTCTCTCCCCCAGAGTCCATCCAACCATCTCTCTCTCTCTCTCTCCCCAGAGTCCATCCAACCATCTCTCTCTTCTCTCCCCCAGAGTCCATCCAACCATCTCTCTCTTCTCCCCCCAGAGTCCATCCTCTCTCTTCTCAGAGTCCATCCAACCATCTCTCTCTCTCTCCCCCAGAGTCCATCCAACCATCTCTCTCTCTCTCTCTCTCCCCCCAGAGTCCATCCAACCATCTCTCTCTTCTCTCCCCCAGAGTCCATCCAACCATCTCTCTCTTCTCTCCCCCAGAGTCCATCCAACCATCTCTCTCTCTCTTCTCTCCCCCAGAGTCCATCCAACCATCTCTCTCTCTCCATCCAACCATCTCTCCCCCCAGAGTCCATCCAACCATCTCTCTCTCTCTCTCCAACCATCTCTCCCCCCCCCAGATTCCATACAACCATCTCTCTCTCTCTTCTCACCCCCAGATATGAACTGCAACTTAAATACATATTCCAGTCCAAGTTCTATTTGAAGTCCATGAAAAAAAAACACCAAAAGATCTCGTCCCTGTCTGTCCCCCAGTGTGTCCATCCAACCATCTGTCTCTGTGTCCCCCCAGAGTCCATGTGTGTGTCTGTGTCTGTGTGTGAGTCCATGTGTGTCTGTGTGTTTGTGTGTGTGTGTGTCCATCCAACCATCTGTCTTGTCTCCCCCAGAGTCCATCCAACCATGTGTGTGTGTGTCTTCTGTGTGAGTCCATCCAACCATCTCTCTCTGTGTGTGTGTGTGTGTGTGAGTGTGTGTGTGTGTGAGTTGAGTACCTCTCCAGCCAGTGGCTTGTTTCATGCAGCGTTTCTCTCCTTCTGTCCCCAGTTTGAGTCCATTTCAACATTTAGGATTCTCCTCTATTAAACTCTTTCTTCCTCCCTCTCTGTCTCCTCCCCTCTTTCTTTCCATCTCTTCCTCCCCATCTCCTTCTCCCAAAGCCTGTCCATTTCTGTTTCTCTCTCTCTCTCTTTTCAGAGGAAGAACAAAGTGAGGTCTTGGCAGAGGAGTGTAACCATCCAGGGAGAGAGAACCATCCCCTCTCACCACCTACCCCATCTCTTTTCTCCCCCCAGACCACCTCCCCCTCTTTTCATCCCCTCTCACCACCTACCCCTCTTTTCTCCCCCAGAGTCCATCCACCTACCCCTCTCTTTCTCATCCCCCAGAGTCCATCCACCTCCCCCTCTTTTCATCCCCTCTCACCACCTACCCCTCTTTTCACCCCCCTCACCACCTACCCCTCTTTTCATCCCCTCTCACCACCTACCCCCTCTTTTCATCCCCTCTCACTACCTACCCCCTCTATTTCACCCCCCAGAGTCCATCTCACCACCTACCCCCTCTTTTCATCCCCTCCATCACCACCTACCCCCTCTTTTCACCCCCAGAGTCCACCTACCTCCTCTTTTCACCCCCAGAGTCCCTCCACCGTCTCTTCTCTCATTCTTCCTAAATCATCAAAAGGATTTAAAATGCCCCCAGAGTCCATCCAGGCTGAATGCTGAGAGCTCTCTGTTTCTCTCTCCATCTCTCTCTCTCTCTCTCTCTCTCTCCATCTCTCTCTCTCTCTCTCTCTCTCCTCAGAGTCCTCCAACCATCTCTCTCTCCTCCCCCAGAGTCCATCTGCCTCTCATCTCTCTCCTTCTCTGTCTCCCTCCATCCTTCTCCCCCCCAGAGTCCATCTCCATCTCTCTCTCTCTCTCTCTCTCTCTCTCTCTCTCTCTCTCTCCTCCCCTCCCTCCTCTCTCTCTCCCCCCCATCCCCATCTCTGCCTTCATCTCTCCCGTTCTCTGTCTCCCTCCATTCTTCTCCTCCCCATCCTCTCTCTCCCTCCGTCCCTTCCCTCTCTCACTCTTTTCTTCTGTAGTGTTACTCAGTAGAAGATGCTAAACAGAATAATTGGGTCATACATATGTGTGTGTGTGTGTGTCTGTGTGTGTGTGTGTGTGTGTGTCAGTCGTTACAACAGTCACTGTATGAATGGTTAACAACAGCTGTGAAACGACCAGCAAACGTAAACACAGCACTTTGCTGTCGCAGCAAAAGTGGACTGGAGAAGGTTTGGTGAGAGGTGAGAGTGAGATGAGAGGTGAGATCTGAGAGGTGAGAGGTGAGTCCATGAGACCATCTCTCTGTAGCCTGGAACCTGAAGACTTGTGCTTCCTGGTAATGCCTGGGCTTTAGTTCTCCCCCCAGAGTCCAGAACCAGGTGTGTGTATGCTAGCTTCCTGGTAATGCCTGGGCTTTAGTTCAGCGGGAGAACAGGTGTGTGTATCTCTCTTCCTGGTAATGCCTGGGCTTTAGTTCCCCGGGAGAACAGGTGTGTGTATGCTAGCTTCCTGGTAATGCCTGGGCTTTAGTTCAGCGGGAGAACAGGTGTGTGTATGCTAGCTTCCTGGTAATGCCTGGGCTTTAGTTCAGCGGGAGAACAGGTGTGTGTATGCTAGCTTCCTGGTAATGCCTGGGCTTTAGTTCAGCGGGAGAACAGGTGTGTGTATGCTAGCTTCCTGGTAATGCCTGGGCTTTAGTTCAGCCCCCAGAGAACAGGTGTGTGTATGCTAGCTTCCTGGTAATGCCTGGGCTTTAGTTCAGCGGGAGAACAGGTGTGTGTATGCTAGCTTCCTGGTAATGCCTGGGCTTTAGTTCAGCGGGAGAACAGGTGTGTGTATGCTAGCTTCCTGGTAATGCCTGGGCTTTAGTTCAGCGGGAGAACAGGTGTGTGTATGCTAGCTTCCTGGTAATGCCTCTCTTTAGTTCAGCGGGAGAACAGGTGTGTGTATGTCTCCAACTTCCTGGTAATGCCTGGGCTTTAGTTCAGCGGGAGAACAGGTGTGTGTATGCTAGCTTCCTGGTAATGCCTGGGCTTTAGTTCAGCCAGAACAGGTGTGTGTATGCTAGCTTCCTGGTAATGCCTGGGCTTTAGTTCAGCCCTCTTTCCAACCAGGTGTGTGTATGCTCCCCCAGCTTCCTGGTAATGCCTGGGCTTTAGTTCAGCGGGAGAACAGGTGTGTGTATGCTAGCTTCCTGGTAATGCCTGGGCTTTAGTTCCCCAGAGAACCAGGTGTCACCATGCTAGCTTCCTGGTAATGCCTGGGCTTTAGTTCAGCCCCAGAGAACAGGTGTGTCTGCTAGCTTCCTGGTAATGCCTGGGCTTTAGTTCAGCGGGAGAACAGGTGTGTGTATGCTAGCTTCCTGGTAATGCCTGGGCTTTAGTTCAGCCAGAACAGGTGTGTGTATGCTAGCTTCCTGGTAATGCCTGGGCTTTAGTTCAGCGGGAGAACAGGTGTGTGTATGCTAGCTTCCTGGTAATGCCTGGGCTTTAGTTCAGCGGGAGAACAGGTGTGTGTATGCTAGCTTCCTGGTAATGCCTGGGCTTTAGTTCAGCGGGAGAACAGGTGTGTGTATGCTAGCTTCCTGGTAATGCCTGGGCTTTAGTTCAGCTCTGTCTGTATGCTAGCTTCCTGGTAATGCCTGGGCTCTTAGTTCAGCGGGAGAACAGGTGTGTGTATGCTAGCTTCCTGGTAATGCCTGGGCTTTAGTTCAGCGGGAGACAGGTGTGTGTATGCTAGCTTCCTGGTCCATGCCTGGGCTTTAGTTCAGCGGGAGAACAGGTGTGTGTATGCTAGCTTCCTGGTAATGCCTGGGCTTTAGTTCAGCGGGAGAACAGGTGTGTGTCTCTCTAGCTTCCTGGTAATGCCTGGGCTTTAGTTCAGCGGGAGAACAGGTGTGTGTATGCTCCTTCCTGGTAATGCCTGGGCTTTAGTTCAGCGGGAGAACAGGTGTGTGTATGCTAGCTTCCTGGTAATGCCTGGGCTTTAGTTCAGCGGGAGAACAGGTGTGTGTATGCTAGCTTCCTGGTAATGCCTGGGCTTTAGTTCAGGTGTGTGTATGCTAGTTCCTGGTAATGCCTGGGCTTTAGAGCGGGAGAACAGGTGTGTGTATGCTAGCTTCCTGGTAATGCCTGGGCTTTAGTTCAGCGGGAGAACAGGTGTGTGTATGCTAGCTTCCTGGTAATGCCTGGGCTTTAGTTCAGCGGGAGAACAGGTGTGTGTATGCTAGCTTCCTGGTAATGCCTGGGCTTTAGTTCAGCGGGAGAACAGGTGTGTGTATGCTAGCTTCCTGGTAATGCCTGGGCTTTAGTTCAGCGGGAGAACAGGTGTGTGTATGCTAGCTTCCTGGTAATGCCTGGGCTTTAGTTCAGCGGGAGAACAGGTGTGTGTATGCTAGCTTCCTGGTAATGCCTGGGCTTTAGTTCAGCGGGAGAACAGGTGTGTGTATGCTAGCTTCCTGGTAATGCCTGGGCTTTAGTTCAGCGGGAGAACAGGTGTGTGTATGCTAGCTTCCTGGTAATGCCTGGGCTTTAGTTCAGCGGGAGAACAGGTGTGTGTATGCTAGCTTCCTGGTAATGCCTGGGCTTTAGTTCAGCGGGAGAACAGGTGTGTGTATGCTAGCTTCCTGGTAATGCCTGGGCTTTAGTTCAGCGGGAGAACAGGTGTGTGTATGCTAGCTTCCTGGTAATGCCTGGGCTTTAGTTCAGCGGGAGAACAGGTGTGTGTATGCTAGCTTCCTGGTAATGCCTGGGCTTTAGTTCAGCGGGAGAACAGGTGTGTGTATGCTAGCTTCCTGGTAATGCCTGGGCTTTAGTTCAGCGGGAGAACAGGTGTGTGTATGCTAGCTTCCTGGTAATGCCTGGGCTTTAGTTCAGCGGGAGAACAGGTGTGTGTATGCTAGCTTCCTGGTAATGCCTGGGCTTTAGTTCAGCGGGAGAACAGGTGTGTGTATGCTAGCTTCCTGGTAATGCCTGGGCTTTAGTTCAGCGGGAGAACAGGTGTGTGTATGCTAGCTTCCTGGTAATGCCTGGGCTTTAGTTCAGCGGGAGAACAGGTGTGTGTATGCTAGCTTCCTGGTAATGCCTGGGCTTTAGTTCAGCGGGAGAACAGGTGTGTGTATGCTAGCTTCCTGGTAATGCCTGGGCTTTAGTTCAGCGGGAGAACAGGTGTGTGTATGCTAGCTTCCTGGTAATGCCTGGGCTTTAGTTCAGCGGGAGAACAGGTGTGTGTATGCTAGCTTCCTGGTAATGCCTGGGCTTTAGTTCAGCGGGAGAACAGGTGTGTGTATGCTAGCTTCCTGGTAATGCCTGGGCTTTAGTTCAGCGGGAGAACAGGTGTGTGTATGCTAGCTTCCTGGTAATGCCTGGGCTTTAGTTCAGCGGGAGAACAGGTGTGTGTATGCTAGCTTCCTGGTAATGCCTGGGCTTTAGTTCAGCGGGAGAACAGGTGTGTGTATGCTAGCTTCCTGGTAATGCCTGGGCTTTAGTTCAGCGGGAGAACAGGTGTGTGTATGCTAGCTTCCTGGTAATGCCTGGGCTTTAGTTCAGCGGGAGAACAGGTGTGTGTATGCTAGCTTCCTGGTAATGCCTGGGCTTTAGTTCAGCGGGAGAACAGGTGTGTGTATGCTAGCTTCCTGGTAATGCCTGGGCTTTAGTTCAGCGGGAGAACAGGTGTGTGTATGCTAGCTTCCTGGTAATGCCTGGGCTTTAGTTCAGCGGGAGAACAGGTGTGTGTATGCTAGCTTCCTGGTAATGCCTGGGCTTTAGTTCAGCGGGAGAACAGGTGTGTGTATGCTAGCTTCCTGGTAATGCCTGGGCTTTAGTTCAGCGGGAGAACAGGTGTGTGTATGCTAGCTTCCTGGTAATGCCTGGGCTTTAGTTCAGCGGGAGAACAGGTGTGTGTATGCTAGCTTCCTGGTAATGCCTGGGCTTTAGTTCAGCGGGAGAACAGGTGTGTGTATGCTAGCTTCCTGGTAATGCCTGGGCTTTAGTTCAGCGGGAGAACAGGTGTGTGTATGCTAGCTTCCTGGTAATGCCTGGGCTTTAGTTCAGCGGGAGAACAGGTGTGTGTATGCTAGCTTCCTGGTAATGCCTGGGCTTTAGTTCAGCGGGAGAACAGGTGTGTGTATGCTAGCTTCCTGGTAATGCCTGGGCTTTAGTTCAGCGGGAGAACAGGTGTGTGTATGCTAGCTTCCTGGTAATGCCTGGGCTTTAGTTCAGCGGGAGAACAGGTGTGTGTATGCTAGCTTCCTGGTAATGCCTGGGCTTTAGTTCAGCGGGAGAACAGGTGTGTGTATGCTAGCTTCCTGGTAATGCCTGGGCTTTAGTTCAGCGGGAGAACAGGTGTGTGTATGCTAGCTTCCTGGTAATGCCTGGGCTTTAGTTCAGCGGGAGAACAGGTGTGTGTATGCTAGCTTCCTGGTAATGCCTGGGCTTTAGTTCAGCGGGAGAACAGGTGTGTGTATGCTAGCTTCCTGGTAATGCCTGGGCTTTAGTTCAGCGGGAGAACAGGTGTGTGTATGCTAGCTTCCTGGTAATGCCTGGGCTTTAGTTCAGCGGGAG
>NW_025745910.1:192500-222500 GCF_021184085.1 Oncorhynchus gorbuscha | reverse complement strand
AAACTTTCAGCTCATACAAGGAGAAGACTGATCAGAGATGCAGCCAAGAGGCCCATGATCACTCTGGATGAACTGCAGAGATCTACAGCTGAGGTGGGAGACTCTGTCCATAGGACAACAATCAGTCGTATATTGCAGAAATCTGGCCTTTATGGAAGAGTGGCAAGAAGAAAGCCATTTCTTAAAGATATCCATAAAAAGTGTTGTTTAAAGTTTGCCACAAGCCACCTGGGAGACACACCAAACATGTGGAAGATGGTGCTCTGGTCAGATGAAACCAAAATTGAACTTTTTGGCAACAATGCAAAATGTTATGTTTGGCGTAAAAGCAACACAGCTCATCACCCTGAACACACCATCCCCACTGTCAAACATGGTGGTGGCAGCATCATGGTTTGGGCCTGCTTTTCTTCAGCAGGGACATGGAAGATGGTTAAAATTGATGGGAAGATGGATGGAGCCAAATACAGACTAATATACACCATTACAACCCCTACCAACACCAGACTAATATACACCATACAACCCCTACCAACACAATACTAATATACACCCTACAACCCTTACCAACACCAGACTAATATACACCATACAACCCCTAGCAACACCAGACTAATATACACCATACAACCCCTACCAACACAATACTAATATACACCATTACAACCCCTACCAACACCAGACTAATATACACCCTACAACCCCTACCAACACAATACTAATATACACCCTACAACCCTTACCAACACCAGACTAATATACACCATACAACCCCTAGCAACCCTACCCAACACCAGACTAATATACACCCTACAACCCCTACCAACACCTCACTAATATACACCCTGCAACCCCTACCAACACCTCACTAATATACACCCTGCAACCCCTACCAACACCTCACTAATATACACCCTACAACCCCTACCAACACTAGACTAATATACACCCTACAACCCCTACCTACACTACCCACACCAGACTAAATACACCCTACAACCCCTACCTACACTAGACTAATATACACCCTACAACCCCTACCTACACTACCCACACCAGACTAATATACACCCTACAACCCCTACCTACACTACCCACACCAGACTAATATACACCCTACAACCCCTACCCACACCAGACTAATATACACAGTACAATCCAGAACTGATCTAGAACTACACCATATAGAAATAACATTGTAGAGATAACCATCTAGAGATACACATTCTAGAACTACACCACCTAGAACTACACCATCTAGAGATGCACCATCTAGAACCACACCATATAAAACTACACCATCTAGAGATACCCATTCTAGAACTATACCATCTAGAGATAAACCTTCTAGAACTACACCATCTAGATATACACAATCTAGACCTACACCATCTAGAGATACACCTACTTGAACTACACCATGTAGAACTACACTACCTAGAGATACATTGTACTTCTACACCATCTAGAGATATACCATCTAGAGATACACATACTAGAACTACATCATCTTGAGATACACCATCTAGAGATACACATTCTAGAACTACACCATCTAGAGATACACATTCTACTTCTACACCATCTAGAGATATACCATCTAGAGATACACATACTAGAACTACATCATCTTGAGATACACCATCTAGAGATACACATTCTAGAACTACACCATCTAGAGATACACATTCTACTTCTACACCATCTTGAGATATACCATCTAGAAATACACATACTAGAACTACACCATCTAGAAATATACCATCTAGAGATACACATACTATAACTACACCATCTAGAGATACACATTCTAGAACTACACCATCTAGAGATACACATTCTACTTCTACACCATCTTGAGATACACCATCTAGAGATACACATTCTAGAACTACACCATCTACAGATACAAATTCTAGAACTACACCATCTAGAGATACACATTCTAGAGAAACCCTCCCTCCCTCCATCTCCTATCACGCGTCCATCTCCAGTCATGCGTGTAGGCTGAGTAGAGATTCTGTGTTCTTACACCATGGAGAGGGAGGGGGTGGGACAAAATGGGCACATGCAGAGCACAGTAGGACACACGCACCCACACATACAAACACAAACCCACATGCACAAACAGACCCACCCACACATCCACCAACACACACCTACCCACCCACACACACCCCCCCACACACACACACACACCCACCATCACACACACACACACACACACACACACACACACACACACACACACACACACACACACACACACACACACACACACACACACACACACACACACACACACACACACACACACAACACTACATTCTCACTTCATCACCAGTTGTACCACATCCCTTCCCTGTAGAATACACACCATGTCAGCGAAGGAAAACAGAAACACTTCACACACACACACTCTGGTCCCCCGTCAGCCATCAGTCCTGTGTTTACAGTCTATAACCTCAGATCTATAAGGACAGAACACACTCTGGTCCCCCGTCAGACATCAGTCCTGTGTTTACAGTCTATAACCTCAGATCTATAAGGACAGGACACACTCTGGTCCCCCGTCAGACATCAGTCCTGTGTTTACAGTCTATAACCTCAGATCTATAAGGACAGGACACACTCTGGTCCCCCGTCAGCCATCAGTCCTGTGTTTACAGTCTATAACCTCAGATCTATAAGGACAGAACACACTCTGGTCCCAGTCCTGTGTTTACAGTCAGACATCAGTCCTGTGTTTACAGTCTATAACCTCAGATCTATAAGGACAGAACACACTCTGGTCCCCCGTCAGACATCAGTCCTGTGTTTACAGTCTATAACCTCAGATCTATAAGGACAGAACACACTCTGGTCCCCCGTCAGCCATCAGTCCTGTGTTTACAGTCTATAACCTCAGATCTATAAGGACAGGACACACTCTGGTCCCCCGTCAGACATCAGTCCTGTGTTTACAGTCTATAACCTCAGATCTATAAGGACAGAACACACTCTGGTCCCCCGTCAGCCATCAGTCCTGTGTTTACAGTCTATAACCTCAGATCTATAAGGACAGAACACACTCTGGTCCCCCGTCACACTCGGAACACCTCCTGTACACCTCCACAATCTGCCAGAGAGACCAATCTGCCAGAGAGACCAATCTGCCAGAGAGACCAACCTGCCAGAGAGACCAACCTGCCAGAGAGACCAACCTGCCAGAGAGACCAATCTGCCAGAGGGGCCAACCTGCCAGAGGGGCCAATCTGCCAGAGAGGCCAACCTGCCAGAGGGGCCAACCTGCCAGAGGGGCCAACCTGCCAGAGGGGCCAACCTGCCAGAGGGGCCAACCTGCCAGAGAGACCAATCTGCCAGAGGGGCCAACCTACCATAGGGGCCAACCTGCCAGAGGGGCCAACCTGCCAGAGAGACCAATCTGCCAGAGAGACCAATCTGCCAGAGGGGCCAACCTGCCAGAGGGGCCAACCTGCCAGAGGGGCCAACCTGCCAGAGGGGCCAACCTGCCAGAGAGACCAACCGTCTGTGCCTTCAGGCATATCTAATAAAACATTATCACCCCACAGAAACACACACCACCACATTATCACACCACAGAAACAGACACCCCCATTATCACCCCCACAGAAACACACGCCACCACATTATCACCCCCCACAGAAACACACGCCACCACATTATCACCCCCCACAGAAACACACACCACCACATTATCACACCACAGAAACAGACAGCACCCCATTATCACCCCCACAGAAACACACACCACCACATTATCACCCCCACAGAAACACACACCACCACCGGTTATACCCCATTATCACCCCCCCACAGAAACACACACCACCACCATTATACAACCACATTATCACCCCACAGAAACACACACCTCACATTATCAACCCACAGAAACACACACCACCACCGGTGCACTACCCCATTATCACCCCCCACAGAAACACACACCACCACCATTATACAACCACATTATCACCCCACAGAAACACACACCACCACCGGTGTACTACCACATTATCACCCCACAGAAACACACACTATCACATTATCACCCCACAGAAACACACACTATCACATTATCACCCCACAGAAACACACACCTCACATTATCACCCCACAGAAACACAACACTACCACATTATCACCCCACAGAAACACACACCACCACATTATCACCCCACAGAAACACACACCACAGGTTTACTACCAGATTATCACCCCACAGAAACAAACACCACACATTATCACCCCCCAGAAACAAACACCACCACCATTATACAACCACAATATCACCTCCCAGAAACACACACCACCACCTGTATACACAACACATTATCACCCCCCAGAAACACACACCACCACATTATCACCCTACAGAAAAACTCACCACCACATTATCACCCCACAGAAACACACACCACCACCGGTATACTACCACATTATCACCCCACAGAAACACACACCATCACATTATCACCCCCCAGAAAAACTCACCACCACATTATCACCCCACAGAAACACACACCACCACCGGTATACTACCACATTATCACCCCACAGAAACACACACCATCACATTATCACCCCACAGAAACACACACCATCACATTATCACCCCCCAGAAAAACTCACCACCACATTATCACCCCACAGAAACACACACCACCACCGGTATACTACCACATTATCACCCCACAGAAACACACACCATCACATTATCACCCCACAGAAACACACACCATCACATTATCACCCCCCAGAAACAAACACCACCACCATTATACAACCACAATATCACCCCCAGAAACACACACCACCACCTGTATACACAACACATTATCACCCCCCAGAAACACAGACCACCACATTATCACCCTACAGAAAAACTCACCACCACATTATCACCCCACAGAAACACACACCACCACCGGTATACTACCACATTATCACCCCACAGAAACACACACCATCACATTATCACCCCCCCAGAAAAACTCACCACCACATTATCACCCCACAGAAACACACACCATCACATTATCACCCCACAGAAACACACACCATCACATTATCACCCCCCCAGAAAAACTCACCACCACATTATCACCCCACAGAAACACACACCACCACAGGTGTACTACCACATTATCACCCCCCAGGTGTACTACCACATTATCACACCACAGGTATACTACCCCATTATCACCCCCAGGTATACTACCCCATTATCACACCACAGGTATACTACCACATTATCACACCACAGGTGTACTACCACATTATCACCCCCCAGGTATACTACCACATTATCACACCACAGGTATACTACCACATTATCACACCACAGGTGTACTACCAGATTATCACCCCCAGGTGTACTACCACATTATCACCCCCAGGTGTACTGCCACATTATCACCCCCAGGTGTACTACCACATTATCATACCACAGGTATACTACCACATTATCACCCCCAGGTGTACTACCACATTATCACCCCCAGGTGTACTACCACAATATCACACCACAGGTATACTACCCCATTATCACCCCCAGGTATACCACCACATTATCACCCCCAGGTGTACTACCACATTATCACACCACAGGTATACTACCCCATTATCACCCCCCAGGTATACTACCACATTATCACACCACAGGTGTACTACCCCATTATCACCCCCCAGGTATACTACCACATTATCACACTACAGGTGTACTACCACATTATCACACTACAGGTGTACTACCACATTCATAAACAACAGTTTAGACTAACAGTGAAATGGTTACTTATGGGTCCCAACAATTCAGAGAGAAAATAGAGAATAATAAAACCAATATTAAATACACAACGAGTAACGACTATACACACGGGGTACCAGTACTGAGTCAATGTACAGGGGTACCAGTACTGAGTCAATGTACAGGGGTACCAGTACTGAGTCAATGTACAGGGGTACCAGTACTGAGTCAATGTACAGGGGTACCAGTACTGAGTCAATGTACAGGGGTACCAGTACTGAGTCAATGTGCAGGGGTACCAGTACTGAGTCAATGTACAGGGGTACCAGTACTGAGTCAATGTACAGGGGTACCAGTACTGAGTCAATGTACAGGGGTACCAGTACTGAGTCAATGTACAGGGGTACCAGTACTGAGTCAATGTGCAGGGGTACCAGTACTGAGTCAATGTGCAGGGGTACCAGTACTGAGTCAATGTACAGGGTACCAGTACTGAGTCAATGTGGGGGTACCAGTACTGAGTCAATGTGCAGGGGTACCAGTACTGAGTCAATGTACAGGGGTACCAGTACTGAGTCAATGTACAGGGGTACCAGTACTGAGTCAATGTACAGGGGTACCAGTACTGAGTCAATGTACAGGGGTACCAGTACTGAGTCAATGTGCAGGGGTACCAGTACTGAGTCAATGTACAGGGGTACCAGTACTGAGTCAATGTGCAGGGGTACCAGTACTGAGTCAATGTACAGGGGTACCAGTACTGAGTCAATGTGCAGGGGTACCAGTACTGAGTCAATGTACAGGGGTACCAGTACTGAGTCAATGTACAGGGGTACCAGTACTGAGTCAATGTACAGGGGTACCAGTACTGAGTCAATGTACAGGGGTACCAGTACTGAGTCAATGTACAGGGGTACCAGTACTGAGTCAATGTACAGGGGTACCAGTACTGAGTCAATGTACAGGGGTACCAGTACTGAGTCAATGTACAGGGGTACCAGTACTGAGTCAATGTACAGGGGTACCAGTACTGAGTCAATGTGCAGGGGTACCAGTACTGAGTCAATGTACAGGGGTACCAGTACTGAGTCAATGTACAGGGGTACCAGTACTGAGTCAATGTACAGGGGTACCAGTACTGAGTCAATGTACAGGGGTACCAGTACTGAGTCAATGTACAGGGGTACCAGTACTGAGTCAATGTACAGGGGTACCAGTACTGAGTCAATGTGCAGGGGTACCAGTACTGAGTCAATGTACAGGGGTACCAGTACTGAGTCAATGTACAGGGGTACCAGTACTGAGTCAATGTACAGGGGTACCAGTACTGAGTCAATGTACAGGGGTACCAGTACTGAGTCAATGTACAGGGGTACCAGTACTGAGTCAATGTGCAGGGGTATTAGTACTGAGTCAATGTACAGGGGTACCAGTACTGAGTCAATGTACAGGGGTACCAGTACTGAGTCAATGTACAGGGGTACCAGTACTGAGTCAATGTACAGGGGTACCAGTACTGAGTCAATGTACAGGGGTACCAGTACTGAGTCAATGTACAGGGGTACCAGTACTGAGTCAATGTACAGGGGTACCAGTACTGAGTCAATGTACAGGGGTACCAGTACTGAGTCAATGTGCAGGGGTACCAGTACTGAGTCAATGTGCAGGGGTACCAGTACTGAGTCAGTGTGCTGGGGTACCAGTACTGAGTCAATGTGCAGGGCTACCAGTACTGAGTCAATGTGCAGGGCTACCAGTAATGAGTCAATGTGCCGGGCTACCAGTACTGAGTCAATGAGCAGGGGTACCAGTACTGAGTCAATGTGCAGGGGTACCAGTACTGAGTCACTGACAGGGGTACCAGTACTGAGTCAATGTGCAGGGGTACCAGTACTGAGTCAATGTACAGGGGTACCAGTACTGAGTCAATGTACAGGGGTACCAGTACTGAGTCAATGTACAGGGGTACCAGTACTGAGTCAATGTGCAGGGGTACCAGTACTGAGTCAATGTGCAGAGGTACCAGTACTGAGTCAATGTACAGGGGTACCGGTACTGAGTCAATGTACAGGGGTACCAGTACTGAGTCAATGTGCAGGGGTACCAGTACTGAGTCAATGTACAGGGGTACCAGTACTGAGTCAATGTACAGGGGTACCGGTACTGAGTCAATGTACAGGGGTACCAGTACTGAGTCAATGTGCAGGGATACCAGTACTGAGTCACTGAGCAGGGGTACCAGTACTGAGTCAATGTGCAGGGATACCAGTACTGAGTCACTGAGCAGGGGTACCAGTACTGAGTCTATGTGCAGGGATACCAGTACTGAGTCACTGAGCAGGGGTACCAGTAATGAGTCAGTGTGCAGGGCTACCAGTACTGAGTCAATGTGCAGGGGTACCAGTACTGAGTCAGTGTGCTGGGGTACCAGTACTGAGTCAATGTGCAGGGCTACCAGTACTGAGTCAATGTGCAGGGCTACCAGTACTGAGTCAATGTGCAGGGGTACCAGTACTGAGTCAATGTGCAGGGGTACCAGTACTGAGTCAGTGTGCTGGGGTACCAGTACTGAGTCAATGTGCAGGGCTACCAGTACTGAGTCAATGTGCAGGGCTACCAGTACTGAGTCAATGTGCAGGGCTACCAGTACTGAGTCAATGAGCAGGGGTACCAGTACTGAGTCAATGTGCAGGGGTACCAGTACTGAGTCACTGAGCAGGGGTACCAGTACTGAGTCTATGTGTACTGAGTCAATGTGCAGGGGTACCAGTACTGAGTCAATGTACAGGGGTACCAGTACTGAGTCAATGTACAGGGGTACCAGTACTGAGTCAATGTGCAGGGGTACCAGTACTGAGTCAATGTGCAGAGGTACCAGTACTGAGTCAATGTACAGGGGTACCGGTACTGAGTCAATGTACAGGGGTACCGGTACTGAGTCAATGTACAGGGGTACCAGTACTGAGTCAATGTACAGGGGTACCAGTACTGAGTCAATGTACAGGGGTACCAGTACTGAGTCAATGTACAGGGGTACCAGTACTGAGTCAATGTACAGGGGTACCAGTACTGAGTCAATGTGCAGGGGTACCAGTACTGAGTCAATGTACAGGGGTACCAGTACTGAGTCAATGTACAGGGGTACCAGTACTGAGTCAATGTACAGGGGTACCAGTACTGAGTCAATGTACAGGGGTACCAGTACTGAGTCAATGTGCAGGGCTACCAGTACTGAGTCAATGTACAGGGGTACCAGTACTGAGTCAATGTGCAGGGATACCAGTACTGAGTCACTGAGCAGGGGTACCAGTACTGAGTCAATGTGCAGGGATACCAGTACTGAGTCACTGAGCAGGGGTACCAGTACTGAGTCTATGTGCAGGGATACCAGTACTGAGTCACTGAGCAGGGGTACCAGTACTGAGTCAATGTGCAGGGGTACCAGTACTGAGTCAATGTACAGGGGTACCAGTACTGAGTCAATGTGCAGGGGTACCAGTACTGAGTCAATGTACAGGGGTACCAGTACTGAGTCAATGTACAGGGGTACCAGTACTGAGTCAATGTACAGGGGTACCAGTACTGAGTCAATGTACAGGGGTACCAGTACTGAGTCAATGTGCAGGGCTACCAGTACTGAGTCAATGTACAGGGGTACCAGTACTGAGTCAATGTGCAGGGATACCAGTACTGAGTCACTGAGCAGGGGTACCAGTACTGAGTCAATGTGCAGGGATACCAGTACTGAGTCACTGAGCAGGGGTACCAGTACTGAGTCTATGTGCAGGGATACCAGTACTGAGTCACTGAGCAGGGGTACCAGTAATGAGTCAGTGTGCAGGGCTACCAGTACTGAGTCAATGTGCAGGGGTACCAGTACTGAGTCAGTGTGCTGGGGTACCAGTACTGAGTCAATGTGCAGGGCTACCAGTAATGAGTCAATGTGCAGGGCTACCAGTACTGAGTCAATGTGCAGGGGTACCAGTACTGAGTCAATGTGCAGGGGTACCAGTACTGAGTCAATCAATGTGCAGGGCTACCAGTACTGAGTCAATGTGCAGGGCTACCAGTAATGAGTCAATGTGCCGGGCTACCAGTACTGAGTCAATGAGCAGGGGTACCAGTACTGAGTCAATGTGCAGGGGTACCAGTACTGAGTCACTGAGCAGGGGTACCAGTACTGAGTCTATGTGCAGGGCTACCAGTACTGAGTCAATGTGCAGGGGTACCAGTACTGAGTCAATGTACAGGGGTACCAGTACTGAGTCAATGTACAGGGGTACCAGTACTGAGTCAATGTGCAGGGGTACCAGTACTGAGTCAATGTGCAGGGTACCAGTACTGAGTCAATGTACAGGGGTACCGGTACTGAGTCAATGTACAGGGGTACCGGTACTGAGTCAATGTACAGGGGTACCAGTACTGAGTCAATGTGCAGGGGTACCAGTACTGAGTCAATGTACAGGGGTACCAGTACTGAGTCAATGTACAGGGGTACCAGTACTGAGTCAATGTACAGGGGTACCAGTACTGAGTCAATGTGCAGGGGTACCAGTACTGAGTCAATGTACAGGGGTACCAGTACTGAGTCAATGTACAGGGGTACCAGTACTGAGTCAATGTGCAGGGGTACCAGTACTGAGTCAATGTACAGGGGTACCGGTACTGAGTCAATGTACAGGGGTACCAGTACTGAGTCAATGTGCAGGGGTACCAGTACTGAGTCAATGTGCAGGGGTACCAGTACTGAGTCAATGTGCAGGGGTACCAGTACTGAGTCAATGTACAGGGGTACCAGTACTGAGTCAATGTGCAGGGGTACTGGTACTGAGTCAATGTGCAGGGGTACCAGTACTGAGTCAATGTACAGGGGTACCGGTACTGAGTCAATGTACAGGGGTACCAGTACTGAGTCAATGTACAGGGGTACCAGTACTGAGTCAATGTGCAGGGGTACCAGTACTGAGTCAATGTACAGGGGTACCAGTACTGAGTCAATGTGCAGGGGTATCAGTACTGAGTCAATGTGCAGGGGTACCAGTACTGAGTCAATGTACTGGGGTATCAGTACTGAGTCAATGTGCAGGGGTATCAGTACTGAGTCAATGTGCAGGGGTATCAGTACTGAGTCAATGTGCAGGGGTACCAGTACTGAGTCAATGTACAGGGGTACCAGTACGGAGTCAATGTGCAGGGGTACCAGTACTGAGTCAGTGTGCAGGGGTACCAGTACTGAGTCGATGTGCAGAGCTACCAGTACTGAGTCGATGTACAGGGGTACCAGTACTGAGTCAATGTACAGGGGTACCAGTACTGAGTCAATGTGCAGGGCTACCAGTAATGAGTCAATGTGCAGGGCTACCAGTACTGAGTCAATGTACAGGGCTACCAGTACTGAGTCAATGTACAGGGGTACCAGTACTGAGTCAATGTACAGGGGTACCAGTACTGAGTCAATGTACAGGGGTACCAGTACTGAGTCAATGTACAGGGGTACATATAACTAGAAATAAAATAACTGATAGTAAACTGTAGCAGCATTGATGATTGAAACAAGTTAGTGTCAAAAAGGGGTCAATGCAGATGAACGTCTCTCAACCTTTAAATAAAGGAGTTAATTGGAAAACATCATTCTGGATGCTGACTTGAATTAGTTGTCTGATTCATCAGGGGAGCGAGGGGGGGGTGATGTCACAGTTTAATTAAGGATAATTGTTAAATATACATTAGCAGTCATTTCAGATGTCACACGCTCCCTGCGTAATTACTCACACCAGCTTATCGTGTCCATCACACATTCATATATTTTGTACATATATTTACATGTACAAAACCGCCTCTTTTTTTACCTTTATTTAACCAGGCAAGTCAGTTAAGAACATATTCTTAATTTCAATGACGGCCTAGGAACAGTGGGTTAACTGGTCTAGGAACAGTGGGTTAACTGGCCTAGGAACATTGGGTTAACTGGCCTAGGAACAGTGGGTTAACTGGTCTAGGAACAGTGGGTTAACTGGGTTAACTGGTCTAGGAACGTGGGTTAACTGGTCTAGGAACAGTGGGTTAACTGGTCTAGGAACAGTGGGTTAACTGGTCTAGGAACAGTGGGTTAACTGGTCTAGGAACAGTGGGTTAACTGGTCTAGGAACAGTGGGTTAACTGGCCAGTGGGTTCATTGTCACGTCTGACCCCCCCCCTGGTGCTTGAGGTCGCCAGGCTGCTCTGCATAACGCACTCCTATCATCCATTACGCACTCCTATTATCCATTACACACTCTTATCATCCATTACACACTCCTATCATTCATTATTCACACCTATCATCCATTACCACTCATATCATCCATTACCCACTCATATCATCCATTAAGCACTCCTATCATCCATTACGCACTCTATCATCCATTAGACTGTTCTATTTGATTCTGTTCTATGCTGTTCTATTCTATTATGCTCTATACTGTTCTATTTGATTCTGTTCTATGCTGTTCTATTCTATTATGCTCTATACTGTTCTATTTGATTCTGTTCTATGCTGTTCTATTCTATTATGCTCTATACTGTTCTATGCTGTTCTATTCTATTATGTTCTATACTGTTCTATTTGATTCTGTTCTATGCTGTTCTATTCTATTATGCTCTATACTGTTCTATTTGATTCTGTTCTATGCTGTTCTATTCTATTATGCTCTATACTGTTCTATTTGATTCTGTTCTATGCTGTTCTATTCTATTATGCTCTATACTGTTCTATTTGATTCTGTTCTATGCTGTTCTATTCTATTATGTTCTATACTGTTCTATTTGATTCTGTTCTATGCTGTTCTATTCTATTATGCTCTATACTGTTCTATTTGATTCTGTTCTATGCTGTTCTATTCTATTATGCTCTATACTGTTCTATTTGATTCTGTTCTATGCTGTTCTATTCTATTATGCTCTATACTGTTCTATTTGATTCTGTTCTATGCTGTTCTATTTGATTCTGTTCTATACTGTTCTATTTGATTCTGTTCTATGCTGTTCTATTCTATTATGCTCTATACTGTTCTATTTGATTCTGTTCTATGCTGTTCTATTCTATTATGCTCTATACTGTTCTATTTGATTCTGTTCTATGCTGTTCTATTCTATTATGCTCTATACTGTTCTATTTGATTCTGTTCTATGCTGTTCTATTTGATTCTGTTCTATGCTGTTCTATTCTATTATGCTCTATACTGTTCTATGCTGTTCTATTCTATTATGTTCTATACTGTTCTATTTGATTCTGTTCTATGCTGTTCTATTCTATTATGCTCTATACTGTTCTATTTGATTCTGTTCTATGCTGTTCTATTCTATTATGTTCTATACTGTTCTATTTGATTCTTTATCATATTTTTTCTCTTTCATCCTCCCTTTCATGATGAAAACAATATATCCATTAATCTCTCTCTGTATGAATGTACCTGTTTATCTCTCTGTGTATTAATCTATCTATTTATCTCTCTGTATTAATCTATCTATTTATCTCTCTGTATTAATGTATCTATGTATCTCTCTCTGTATTAATGTATCTATGTATCTCTCTCTGTATTAATGTATCTATTATCTCTCTCTGTATTAATGTATCTATTTATCTCTCTGTATTAATCTATCTATTTATCTCTCTCTGTATTAATGTATCTATTATCTTTCTCTGTATTAATCTATCTATTTATCTCTCTGTATTAATGTATCTATTTATCTCTCTGTATTAATCTATCTATTTATCTCTCTCTGTATTAATGTATCTATTTATCTCTCTGTATTAATCTATCTATTTATCTCTCTCTGTATTAATGTATCTATTTATCTCTCTGTATTAATCTATTTATCTCTCTGTATTAATGTATCTAATTATATCTCTCTGTATTAATGTATCTATTTATCTCTCTGTATTAATGTATCTATTTATCTCTCTCTGTATTAATGTATCTATTTATCTCTCTGTATTAATCTATTTATCTCTCTGTATTAATGTATCTATGTATCTCTCTGTATTAATGTATCTATTTATCTCGCTGTATTAATGTATCTATTTATCTCTCTGTATTAATCTATCTATTTATCTCTCTGTATTAATGTATCTATTTATCTCTCTGTGTATTAATGTATCTATCTTTCTCTGTATTAATGTATCTATTTATCTCTCTCTGTATTAATGTATCTATTATCTTTCTCTGTATTAATGTATCTATTATCTTTCTCTGTATTAATGTATCTATTTATCTCTCTGTGTATTAATGTATCTATTATCTTTCTCTGTATTAATGTATCTATTATCTTTCTCTGTATTAATCTATCTATTTATCTCTCTCTGTATTAATGTATCTATTTATCTCTCTGTATTAATCTATCTATTTATCTCTCTCTGTATTAATGTATCTATTTATCTCTCTGTATTAATCTATTTATATCTCTGTATTAATGTATCTATTTATATCTCTCTGTATTAATGTATCTATTTATCTCTCTGTATTAATGTATCTATTTATCTCTCTGTATTAATCTATCTATTTATCTCTCTGTATTAATGTATCTATTTATCTCTCTGTGTATTAATGTATCTATTATCTTTCTCTGTATTAATGTATCTATTTATCTCTCTCTGTATTAATGTATCTATTTATCTCTCTCTGTATTAATGTATCTATTTATCTCTCTGTATTAATGTATCTATTTATCTCTCTGTATTAATGTATCTATTTATCTCTCTGTATTAATGTATCTATGTATCTCTCTGTATTAATGTATCTATGTATCTCTCTGTATTAATGTATCTATTTATCTCTCTGTATTAATGTATCTATTTATCTCTCTGTATTAATGTATCTATTTATCTCTCTGTATTAATGTATCTATTTATCTTTCTGTATTAATGTATCTATTTATCTCTCTCTGTATTAATGTATCTATTTATCTCTCTGTATTAATGTATCTATTTATCTCTCTGTATTAATGTATCTATTTATCTCTCTGTATTAATCTATCTATTTATCTCTCTCTGTATTAATGTATCTATGTATCTCTCTGTGTATTAATGTATCTATTTATCTCTCTCTGTATTAATGTATCTATGTATCTCTCTCTGTATTAATGTATCTATTTATCTCTCTGTATTAATGTATCTATTTATCTCTCTGTATTAATGTATCTATTTATCTCTCTGTATTAATGTATCTATGTATCTCTCTGTATTAATGTATCTATTTATCTCTCTGTATTAATGTATCTATTTATCTCTCTGTATTAATGTATCTATTTATCTCTCTGTATTAATGTATCTATGTATCTCTCTGTATTAATGTATCTATGTATCTCTCTGTATTAATGTATCTATTTATCTCTCTGTATTAATGTATCTATTTATCTCTCTGTATTAATGTATCTATTTATCTCTCTGTATTAATGTATCTATTTATCTCTCTGTATTAATGTATCTATTTATCTTTCTCTGTATTAATGTATCTATGTATCTCTCTCTGTATTAATGTATCTATTTATCTCTCTGTATTAATCTATCTATTTATCTCTCTCTGTATTAATGTATCTATGTATCTCTCTGTGTATTAATGTATCTATTTATCTCTCTCTGTATTAATGTATCTATTTATCTCTCTCTGTATTAATGTATCTATTTATCTCTCTGTAAAGAATGGATGTAGTTCTATCTAGAGACAATACCACTGGGTGTAAAGAATGGCTTTAGTTCTATCTAGAGACAATACCACTGGGTTAAAGAATGGATTTAGTTCTATCTAGAGACAATACCACTGGGTGTAAAGAATGGATTTAGTTCTATCTAGAGACAATACCACTGGGTTAAAGAATGAATGTAGTTCTGCTTAGAGACAATACCACTGGGTTAAAGAATGGCTTTAGTTCTATCTAGAGACAATGCCACTGGGTTAAAGAATGGCTTTAGTTCTATCTAGAGACAATACCACTGGGTTAAATAATGGATTTAGTTCTATCTAGAGACAATACCACTGGGTGTAAAGAATGGCTTTAGTTCTATCTAGAGACAATGCCACTGGGTTAAAGAATGGCTTTAGTTCTATCTAGAGACAATACCACTGGGTTAAATAATGGATTTAGTTCTATCTAGAGACAATACCACTGGGTTAAAGAATGGCTTTAGTTCTATCTAGAGACAATGCCACTGGGTTAAAGAATGAATGTAGTTCTGCTTAGAGACAATACCACTGGGTTAAAGAATGGCTTTAGTTCTATCTAGAGACAATGCCACTGGGTTAAAGAATGGCTTTAGTTCTATCTAGAGACAATACCACTGGGTTAAATAATGGATTTAGTTCTATCTAGAGACAATACCACTGGGTTAAAGAATGGCTTTAGTTCTATCTAGAGACAATACCACTGGGTTAAATAATGGATTTAGTTCTATCTAGAGACAATACCACTGGGTTAAAGAATGGCTTTAGTTCTATCTAGAGACAATACCACTGGGTTAAAGAATGGATTTAGTTCTATCTAGAGACAATACCACTGGGTGTAAAGAATGGATTTAGTTCTATCTAGAGACAATACCACTGGGTTAAAGAATGGATGTAGTTCTATCTAGAGACAATACCACTGGGTTAAAGAATGGATGTAGTTCTATCTAGAGACAATACCACTGGGTGTAAAGAATGGCTTTAGTTCTATCTAGAGACAATACCACTGGGTGTAAAGAATGGATTTAGTTCTATCTAGAGACAATACCACTGGGTTAAAGAATGGCTTTAGTTCTATCTAGAGACAATACCACTGGGTTAAAGAATGGATTTAGTTCTATCTAGAGACAATACCACTGGGTTAAAGAATGGATTTAGTTCTATCTAGAGACAATACCACTGGGTTAAATAATGGATTTAGTTCTATCTAGAGACAATACCACTGGGTTAAAGAATGGCTTTAGTTCTATCTAGAGACAATGCCACTGGGTTAAAGAATGGCTTTAGTTCTATCTAGAGACAATACCACTGGGTTAAAGAATGGATGTAGTTCTATCTAGAGACAATACCACTGGGTTAAAGAATGGATGTAGTTCTATCTAGAGACAATACCACTGGGTTAAAGAATGGATGTAGTTCTATCTAGAGACAATACCACTGGGTGTAAAGAATGGCTTTAGTTCTATCTAGAGACAATACCACTGGGTTAAAGAATGGATGTAGTTCTATCTAGAGACAATACCACTGGGTGTAAAGAATGGCTTTAGTTCTATCTAGAGACAATACCACTGGGTGTAAAGAATGGATTTAGTTCTATCTAGAGACAATACCACTGGGTTAAAGAATGGCTTTAGTTCTATCTAGAGACAATACCACTGGGTTAAAGAATGGATTTAGTTCTATCTAGAGACAATACCACTGGGTTAAAGAATGGCTTTAGTTCTATCTAGAGACAATACCACTGGGTTAAAGAATGGATTTAGTTCTATCTAGAGACAATACCACTGGGTGTAAAGAATGGATTTAGTTCTATCTAGAGACAATACCACTGGGTTAAAGAATGGCTTTAGTTCTATCTAGAGACAATACCACTGGGTTAAAGAATGGATTTAGTTCTATCTAGAGACAATACCACTGGGTTAAAGAATGGCTTTAGTTCTATCTAGAGACAATGCCACTGGGTTAAAGAATGAATGTAGTTCTGCTTAGAGACAATACCACTGGGTTAAAGAATGGCTTTAGTTCTATCTAGAGACAATGCCACTGGGTTAAAGAATGGCTTTAGTTCTATCTAGAGACAATACCACTGGGTTAAAGAATGGCTTTAGTTCTATCTAGAGACAATGCCACTGGGTTAAAGAATGGCTTTAGTTCTATCTAGAGACAATACCACTGGGTTAAATAATGGATTTAGTTCTATCTAGAGACAATACCACTGGGTTAAAGAATGGCTTTAGTTCTATCTAGAGACAATGCCACTGGGTTAAAGAATGGCTTTAGTTCTATCTAGAGACAATACCACTGGGTTAAATAATGGATTTAGTTCTATCTAGAGACAATACCACTGGGTTAAAGAATGGCTTTAGTTCTATCTAGAGACAATACCACTGGGTTAAAGAATGGATTTAGTTCTATCTAGAGACAATACCACTGGGTTAAAGAATGGCTTTAGTTCTATCTAGAGACAATACCACTGGGTTAAAGAATGGCTTTAGTTCTATCTAGAGACAATACCACTGGGTTAAAGAATGAATGTAGTTCTGCTTAGAGACAATACCACTGGGTTAAAGAATGGCTTTAGTTCTATCTAGAGACAATGCCACTGGGTTAAAGAATGGCTTTAGTTCTATCTAGAGACAATACCACTGGGTTAAATAATGGATTTAGTTCTATCTAGAGACAATACCACTGGGTTAAAGAATGGCTTTAGTTCTATCTAGAGACAATGCCACTGGGTTAAAGAATGGCTTTAGTTCTATCTAGAGACAATACCACTGGGTTAAATAATGGATTTAGTTCTATCTAGAGACAATACCACTGGGTTAAAGAATGGCTTTAGTTCTATCTAGAGACAATACCACTGGGTTAAAGAATGGATTTAGTTCTATCTAGAGACAATACCACTGGGTTAAAGAATGGCTTTAGTTCTA
The DNA here is from genome assembly GCF_021184085.1 of Oncorhynchus gorbuscha. Classification (NCBI taxonomy): domain Eukaryota; kingdom Metazoa; phylum Chordata; class Actinopteri; order Salmoniformes; family Salmonidae; genus Oncorhynchus; species Oncorhynchus gorbuscha. Next base: position 204,099 of record NW_025745910.1, on the reverse strand, counting down.
TCTAGAGACAATACCACTGGGTTAAAGAATGGCTTTAGTTCTATCTAGAGACAATACCACTGGGTTAAAGAATGGATGTAGTTCTGCTTAGAGACAATACCACTGGGTTAAAGAATGGCTTTAGTTCTATCTAGAGACAATGCCACTGGGTTAAAGAATGGATGTAGTTCTATCTAGAGACAATACCACTGGGTTAAAGAATGGATGTAGTTCTGCTTAGAGACAATGCCACTGGGTTAAAGAATGGATTTAGTTCTATCTAGAGACAATACCACCGGGTTAAAGAATGGATGTTGTTCTTTCCTCCAGATATAAAAGCAATTAACTGGTGGCATAATGTCATTTGTATCGGCTGAGGCAAAGGTTAGGAATGTCACTAGAGGTTTATGGTTGAGTCAGCTGAGAGAGAGAGAAAGGGAAGGAGAAAGAGAGAGATGAGAGCGAAAGAGAGAGATGGAGAGAGAGAGGGATAGAGAGAGGGATAGAGAGAGAGAGAGCGAAAGGGAAGGAGAGAGAGAGATGGAGAGAGAGAGAAAGGGAAGGAGAGAGAGAGATGGAGAGAGAGAGAGGGATAGAGAGAGAGGGATAGAGAGAGAGATGGAGAGAGAGAAAGGGAAGGAGAGAGAGAGGGATGAGAGCGAAAGAGGGATAGAGGGAGAGAGAGGGATAGAGAGAGAGAGCGATGGAGAGAGAGAGGGATAGAGAGAGGGATAGAGAGAGGGATAGAGAGAGGGATAGAGAGAGAAAGTGAGAGATGGAGAGAGAGAGATGGATAGAGAGAGAAAGAAAGAAAGAGAGAGAGAGATGGAGAGAAAGAGAGAGTAGATTATTCTATATAATGTCAAATGTGTCAACAACTAAGAAAAGCCTAGAAAATTAGGGAAAGTTTATTAGGTACACCCCCCTGTTCATGAAAATGGTTTGCTCTTCCGGACAGTGAGCCACGTGGCCCTGGCTTGTTATATAAAGCAGACAGACAGGGATCAAGGCATTCAGTTACTGTTCCATCAAACGTTAGAATGGTCCAAACCAGTGACCTAAGCCACTTGGAACGTGGTGTGATCGTCTGTGTCAGGCGGAACGGATCCAGAATCTCAGAGACCCCCGTCCTCCTGGGCTTGGAACGTGGTGTGATCGTCTGTGTCAGGCGGAACGGATCCAGAATCTCAGAGACGCCCGTCCTCCTGGGCTTGGAACGTGGTGTGATCGTCTGTGTCAGGCGGAACGGATCCAGAATCTCAGAGACGCCCGTCCTCCTGGGCTTGGAACGTGGTGTGATCGTCTGTGTCAGGCGGAACGGATCCAGAATCTCAGAGACGCCCGTCCTCCTGGGCTTGGAACGTGGTGTGATCGTCTGTGTCAGGCGGAACGGATCCAGAATCTCAGAGACGCCCGTCCTCCTGGGCTTGGAACGTGGTGTGATCGTCTGTGTCAGGCGGAACGGATCCAGAATCTCAGAGATGTCCGTCCTCCTGGGCTTGGAACGTGGTGTGATCGTCGGTGTCAGGCGGAACGGATCGAGAATCTCAGAGACGCCCGTCCTCCTGGGCTTTTCACGCACGACAGTGTCTAGGGTTCACAGAGAATGGAGCGACAATCAAATAACATCCCGTCAGCAGGCAGTCCTTCGAATCGTGCAAGTTAACAGGCGGGCCGGCAAATAACGGAGCCGTACAACAGCATCTCAGAACGGACAACTCGTCGGTCCTTGTCACGGATTGGCTATTGCAGCAGACGACCACAGCATGTTCCACTCCTATCAATTACAAACAGGAAGTGGGCACGCGATCACCAACACTGGACAATTGAGGAGTGGATGAATCCTGGTCCGACGAATCCGGGTGTCTGTTCCTATGCATCTCACTTCCTGTTAAGTTATGCTGATGGCAGAGTCAGGATTTGGTGTAAGCAGCATCAGTCCATGGCCCCATCCTGCCTGGTGTCAACGGTACAGGCTGGTGGCGGTGGTGTAATGCTGTGGGAAATGTTTTCCTGGCACACGGTAGGTCCCTTAATAAAAGGGGGTGGTGGGGCGAAGCCTAGTCAGTCCTGAATATATTCAACTGGAATGTGTCTTTCGCCTTTAACCCAACCCTTCTGAATCAGAGAGGTGCGGGGGGGGGCTGCCTTAATCCACATCCACGTCTTCGGTGGCCCGGGGAACAGTGGGTTAACTGCCTTGCTCAGAATGACAGACTTTGACCTTATCAGCTCAGGGATTTGATCCAGCAACCTGCCGGTTACTGGCCCAATGCTCTAACCACTAGGCTTCCTTCTGGTTACTGGCCCAATGCTCTAACCACTAGGCTTCCTTCTGGTTACTGGCCCAATGCTCTAACCACTACGCTTCCTTCTGGTTACTGGCCCAATGCTCTAACCACTAGGCTTCCTTCTGGTTACTGGCCCAATGCTCTAACCACTAGGCTTCCTTCTGGTTACTGGCCCAATGCTCTAACCACTAGGCTTCCTTCTGGTTACTGGCCCAATGCTCTAACCACTAGGCTTCCTTCTGGTTACTGGCCCAATGCTCTAATCACTAGGCTTCCTTCTGGTTACTGGCCCAATGCTCTAACCACTAGGCTTCCTTCTGGTTACTGGCCCAATGCTCTAACCACTAGGCTTCCTTCTGGTTACTGGCCCAATGCTCTAACCACTAGGCTTCCTTCCGGTTACTGGCCCAATGCTCTAACCACTAAGCTTCCTTCCGGTTACTGGCCCAATGCTCTAACCACTAGGCTTCCTTCCGGTTACTGGCCCAATGCTCTAACCACTAGGCTTCCTTCCGGTTACTGGCCCAATGCTCTAACCACTAGGCTTCCTTCTGGTTACTGGCCCAATGCTCTAACCACTAGGCTTCCTTCTGGTTACTGGCCCAATGCTCCAACCACTAGGCTTCCTTCTGGTTACTGGCCCAATGCTCTAACCACTAGGCTTCATTCCGGTTACTGGCCCAATGCTCTAACCACTAGGCTACCTGCCGGTTACTGGCCCAATGCTCTAACCACTAGGCTTCCTTCTGGTTACTGGCCCAATGCTCTAACCACTAGGCTTCCTTCTGGTTACTGGCCCAATGCTCTAACCACTAGGCTTCCTTCTGGTTACTGGCCCAATGCTCTAACCACTAGGCTTCCTTCTGGTTACTGGCCCAATGCTCTAACCACTAGGCTTCCTTCTGGTTACTGGCCCAATGCTCTAACCACTAGGCTTCCTTCTGGTTACTGGCCCAATGCTCTAACCACTAGGCTTCCTTCCGGTTACTGGCCCAATGCTCTAACCACTAGGCTTCCTTCCGGTTACTGGCCCAATGCTCTAACCACTAGGCTTCCTTCCGGTTACTGGCCCAATGCTCTAACCACTAGGCTTCCTTCTGGTTACTGGCCCAATGCTCTAACCACTAGGCTTCCTTCTGGTTACTGGCCCAATGCTCTAACCACTAGGCTTCCTTCTGGTTACTGGCCCAATGCTCTAACCACTAGGCTTCCTTCTGGTTACTGGCCCAATGCTCTAACCACTAGGCTTCCTTCTGGTTACTGGCCCAATGCTCTAACCACTAGGCTTCCTTCTGGTTACTGGCCCAATGCTCTAACCACTAGGCTTCCTTCCGGTTACTGGCCCAATGCTCTAACCACTAGGCTTCCTTCCGCCCCAGATACCAGTCGATCAGTGATTGAACACCACAGTATATCTGAACATTGTCGCTGACCAAACCCAATAGAGAGTCTTTGGGATAAGATTGAACGGCCTGTTGGTAAGCATGAATGTACCACCGTCACATCTGCAGCAAGCATGGACCAACATCACTGTGGAAAGTTTCCGACAGCTTGTAGAATGCCCCGAAGAATTCAGGCTGTTCTGGAGGCAAGGGGCGGTCCTACCCTATACCCAATTGGTTTTCCCTGATAAACAAGCCACTGAGTGTATGCTTAGTTGTCATGGTTAAGACTACACATTGTTTAAAGAACACAGCAAATAACATGATGGTAGGCCAACATACTAACATGATGGTAGGCCAACATACTAACATGATGGTAGGTCAACATACTAACATGATGGTAGGTCAACATACTAACATGATGGTAGGTCAACATACTAACATGATGGTAGGTCAACATACTAACATGATGGTAGGTCAACATACTAACATGATGGCAGGTCAACATACTAACATGATGGTAGGTCAACATACTAACATGATGGTAGCTCAACATACTAACATGATGGTAGCTCAACATACTAACATGATGGTAGGTCAACATACTAACATGATGGTAGGCCAACATACTAACATGATGGTAGGCCAACATACTAACATGATGGTAGGTCAACATGATGGTAGGTCAACATACTAACATGATGGTAGGTCAACATACTAACATGACTGTAGGTCAACATACTAACATGATGGTAGGCCAACATACTAACATGATGGTAGGTCAACATACTAACATGATGGTAGGTCAACATACTAACATGATGGTAGGTCAACATACTAACATGATGGCAGGTCAACATACTAACATGATGGTAGGTCAACATACTAACATGATGGTAGCTCAACATACTAACATGATGGTAGGTCAACATACTAACATGATGGTAGGCCAACATACTAACATGATGGTAGGCCAACATACTAACATGATGGTAGGTCAACATGATGGTAGGTCAACATACTAACATGATGGTAGGTCAACATACTAACATGACTGTAGGTCAACATACTAACATGATGGTAGGTCAACATACTAACATGATGGTAGCTCAACATACTAACATGATGGTAGCTCAACATACTAACATGATGGTAGGTCAACATACTAACATGATGGTAGGTCAACATACTAACATGATGGCAGGTCAACATACTAACATGATGGCAGGTCAACATACTAACATGATGGCAGGTCAACATACTAACATGATGGTAGGTCAACATACTAACATGATGGTAGGTCAACATACTAACATGATGGTAGCTCAACATGATGGTATGTCAACATGATGGTATGTCAACATGATGGTAGGTCAACATACTAACATGATGGTAGCTCAACATGATGGTAGGTCAACATACTAACATGATGGTAGGTCAACATGATGGTAGGTCAACATGATGGTAGGTCAACATACTAACATGATGGTAGGTCAACATACTAACATGATGGTAGGTCAACATACTAACATGATGGTAGGTCAACATACTAACATGATGGTAGGTCAACATGATGGTAGGTCAACATGATGGTAGGTCAACATACTAACATGATGGTAGGTCAACATACTAACATGATGGTAGGCCAACATACTAACATGATGGTAGGTCAACATACTAACATGATGGTAGGTCAACATACTAACATGATGGTAGGTCAACATACTAACATAATATAATAAATAATAATAATATATGCCATTTAGCAGACGCTTTTATCCAAAGCGACTTACAGTCATGTGTGCATACATTCTACGATAACAACATTAGACCATTAGACCATAACAACATTAGACCATAACAACATTAGACCATTAGACCATAACAGCATTAGACCATTAGATCATAACAACATTAGATCATAACAACATTAGATCATAACAACATTAGACCATTAACCATAACATTAGACCAACAGACCATAACAACATTAGACCATAACATTATGACCATAACAACATTAGACCATTAGATGGTATAACAACATTAGACCATAACAACATTAGACAATTAGATCATAACAACATTAGATGGTAGGTCAACATACTAACATGTCAACAACATTAGATCATAACAGCATTAGAACATACATTAGATCATAACAGCATTAGACCATTAGACCATAACAACATTAGACCATAACAACATTAGACCATAACAACATTAGACCATAACAACATTAGACCATTAGACCATAACATGATGGTAGGTCAACATACTAACATGATGGTAGGTCAACATATGGTAGGTCAACATGATGGTAACATGATGGTAGGTCAACATACTAACATGATGGTAGCTCAACATGATGGTAGGTAACATGATGGTAGCTCAACATGATGGTAGGTCAACATACTAACATGATGGTAGGTCAACATACTAACATGATGGTAGGTCAACATACTAACATGATGGTAGGTCAACATACTAACATGATGGTAGCTCAACATGATGGTATGTCAACATGATGGTATGTCAACATGATGGTAGGTCAACATACTAACATGATGGTATGTCAACATGATGGTAGGTCAACATGATGGTAGGTCAACATGATGGTAGGTCAACATGATGGTAGCTCAACATGATGGTATGTCAACATGATGGTAGCTCAACATGATGGTAGGTCAACATGATGGTATGTCAACATGATGGTAGGTCAACATGATGGTAGGTCAACATACTAACATGATGGTATGTCAACATGATGGTAGGTCAACATGATGGTATGTCAACATGATGGTAGGTCAACATGATGGTAGCTCAACATGATGGTATGTCAACATGATGGTAGGTCAACATGATGGTAGCTCAACATGATGGTATGTCAACATACTAACATGATGGTATGTCAACATGATGGTAGGTCAACATGATGGTAGGTCAACATACTAACATGATGGTATGTCAACATGATGGTAGCTCAACATGATGGTAGCTCAACATGATGGTATGTCAACATGATGGTAGCTCACATGATGGTAGCTCAACATGATGGTATGTCAACATGATGGTATGTCAACATGATGGTAGCTCAACATGATGGTATGTCAACATGATGGTAGGTCAACATGATGGTATGTCAACATGATGGTAGCTCAACATGATGGTAGGTCAACATGATGGTATGTCAACATGATGGTAGCTCAACATGATGGTATGTCAACATACTAACATGATGGTATGTCAACATGATGGTAGGTCAACATGATGGTAGGTCAACATACTAACATGATGGTATGTCAACATGATGGTAGGTCAACATGATGGTAGGTCAACATGATGGTATGTCAACATGATGGTAGGTCAACATGATGGTAGGTCAACATACTAACATGATGGTAGCTCAACATGATGGTAGGTCAACATGATGGTAGGTCAACATGATGGTAGCTCAACATGATGGTAGGTCAACATGATGGTATGTCAACATGATGGTAGGTCAACATGATGGTAGGTCAACATGATGGTATGTCAACATGATGGTAGGTCAACATGATGGTAGGTCAACATGATGGTATGTCAACATGATGGTAGGTCAACATGATGGTAGGTCAACATACTAACATGATGGTAGGTCAACATACTAACATGATGGTAGGTCAACATGATGGTAGGTCAACAGGTACAATACAGCTAGCTACATGGTCCTAGTCTCCACATTTCATCTCATACTGTATTTCATAAAATGGATTTAATCTTTATTTACAGAGAAACCCGAATTAGATGTTGCTCTGTGTTCCAGGCAATAACCAAGACACTGTCAAAACATATTGAAACAATAACCAAGATAGTATCAAAACCACAAGAAAATCGACATTGAATAATGTAGTTTAGCCTCGGCCTATACTCAGACATAGGCTAACTATTGTAATGTAGTCATGAATACTTCCTCAGATAAAACTGACCTAATATAGACATATTCCTCATATAAAACATGACTGATGTAATATAGACATTTTTCCTCATATAAAACTGACCTAATATAGACATACTTCCTCATATAAACTGACCTAATATAGACATACTTCCTCATATAAAACTGACCTAATATAGACATACTTCCTCATATAAAACTGACCTAATATAGACATACTTCCTCATATAAAACATGACTGACCTAATATAGACATACTTCCGCATATAAAACTGACCTAATATAGACATACTTCCTCAGATAAAACTGACCTAATATAGACATACTTCCTCATATAAAACATGACTGACCTAATATAGACATACTTCCTCATATAAAACATGACTGACCTAATATAGACATACTTCCGCATATAAAACTGACCTAATATAGACATACTTCCTCATATAAAACATGACCTAATATAGACATACTTCCTCATATAAAACTGACCTAATATAGACATACTTCCTCATATAAAACTGACCTAATATAGACATACTTCCTCATATAAAACATGACTGACCTAATATAGACATACTTCCGCATATAAAACTGACCTAATATAGACATACTTCCTCATATAAAACATGACTGACCTAATATAGACATACTTCCTCATATAAAACTGACCTAATATAGACATACTTCCTCATATAAAACTGACCTAATATAGACATACTTCCTCATATAAAACATGACTGACCTAATATAGACATACTTCCTCATATAAAACATGACCTAATATAGACATACTTCCTCATATAAAACATGACCTAATATAGACATACTTCCGCATATAAAACTGACCTAATATAGACATACTTCCTCATATAAAACATGACCTAATATAGACATACTTCCTCATATAAAACTGACCTAATATAGACATACTTCCTCATATAAAACATGACCTAATATAGACATACTTCCTCATATAAAACATGACCTAATATAGACATACTTCCTCATATAAAACATGACCTAATATAGACATACTTCCTCATATAAAACATGACCTAATATAGACATACTTCCTCATATAAAACATGACTGACCTAATATAGACATACTTCCTCATATAAAACATGACCTAATATAGACATACTTCCTCATATAAAACTGACCTAATATAGACATACTTCCTCATATAAAACTGACCTAATATAGACATACTTCCTCATATAAAACATGACTGATGTAATATAGACATTTTTCCTCATATAAAACATGACTGATCTAATATAGTCATGAATATAGGCCACAAGCATATTTTGTCATATACACATAGCAGAGTGTAGCACCATTTTTTCCCACGATCTAGAGATATTTTTCTCAACTGGAGCAAAATCACACACGCAGCCCAGCCACTCACCTGCTGGAGGTACATAAAGGTGAGAGCAGCGCAGGACAGTTGAGGACACATGTCTACGTTGGGCATCGCCACGCACGTTCCTCCCGTCAGGGGATGCTGCATTCTGTGCGCGGAGGCGGCGTACAGGGCTTGCATGCAGCGCGTGAGTCCCGATGCCTGAACCCGGTTTGTCTGTCTCTGTGTTTCTGTCCGCGTGATGAAATGCAGTGCCGTGGGCCCGGTCCCGTTATTTCTTTACCGATGTCAGCCGAGGTTTATTAACGTTCACCGGGTTGTTGTGTGGATTTATTTTCAGAGCCCGGACAGTCCCGTGTCTTGCGAAATAGAATAACGGCCACGTCGAATGCGCGCTGAGTGGGACAGCCTTTCGCGTGCAGAGGAAAGCCGACGAAGAGAGTTTGTGTGTGTCCGTGTGTGCGCACTGGCTGCAGTGCGCGCGCGCGCGCGTGTGTGTGTGTGTGAAGAGATGGCGTGCCGAAGCAGAGCTATGAGAGAATGTGAGTATGGAGGGAGGAAATAGAATGCCTGTGTGCATGTCGTGCCCTCCCTCTCTCCCTCCCTCCCTCCCTCCCTGATGAACTTCTCTGCCACCGGGCTCTGTTATATGCTGACTGTCTTTTCCCGTTACCGGTTCTTCCCGGGCCATCATCCAACGACCGACTCCTACCCCTGCCAAAACGCCAACCCAACCTCCCTTGCACACTTTCACTATTATTAAGGGACTCAGCCATAGCCACAGTGTGTGTGTGTGTGTGTGTGTGTGTGTGTGTGTGTGTGTGTGTGTGTGTGTGTGTGTGTGTGTGTGTGTGTGTGTGTGTGTGTGTGTGTGTGTGCACGCGCGTGTGTGTGTGTGTGTCACGGAGAGGAGAAGGATGCAGCGGAGGACCAGGAGAAGTGACGGTGAGCCGTGTTTTGGGGGCTGGACTGGTGAGAGCTGAACGGAGGTGTTTCTGGCTGGACTGGTGAGAGCTGAACAGAGGTGTTTCTGGCTGGACTGGTGAGAGCTGAACAGAGGTGTTTCTGGCTGGACTGGTGAGAGCTGAACAGAGGTGTTTCTGGGGGCTGGACTGGTGAGGGCTGAACAGAGGTGTTTCTGGGGGCTGGACTGGTGAGAGCTGAAGGGGGGTGTTTCTGGCTGGACTGGTGAGAGCTGAACGGAGATGTTTCTGGCTGGACTGGTGAGAGCTGAACGGAGGTGTTTCTGGCTGGACTGGTGAGAGCTGAACAGAGGTGTTTCTGGGGGCTGGACTGGTGAGAGCTGAACGGAGGTGTTTCTGGTTGGACTGGTGAGAGCTGAAAGGAGGTGTTTCTGGGGGCTGGACTGGTGAGGGCTGAACAGAGGTGTTTCTGGGGGCTGGACTGGTGAGAGCTGAACAGAGGTGTTTCTGGGGGCTGGACTGGTGAGAGCTGAACAGAGGTGTTTCTGGCTGGACTGGTGAGAGCTGAAAGGAGGTGTTTCTGGATGGACTGGTGAGAGCTGAACAGAGGTGTTTCTGGCTGGACTGGTGAGAGCTGAACGGAGGTGTTTCTGGCTGGACTGGTGAGAGCTGAACAGAGGTGTTTCTGGGGGCTGGACTGGTGAGAGCTGAACGGAGGTGTTTCTGGCTGGACTGGTGAGAGCTGAACGGAGGTGTTTCTGGTTGGACTGGTGAGAGCTGAAAGGAGGTGTTTCTGGGGGCTGGACTGGTGAGGGCTGAACAGAGGTGTTTCTGGGGGCTGGACTGGTGAGAGCTGAACAGAGGTGTTTCTGGGGGCTGGACTGGTGAGAGCTGAACAGAGGTGTTTCTGGCTGGACTGGTGAGAGCTGAAAGGAGGTGTTTCTGGATGGACTGGTGAGAGCTGAACAGAGGTGTTTCTGGCTGGACTGGTGAGAGCTGAACGGAGGTGTTTCTGGCTGGACTGGTGAGAGCTGAACAGAGGTGTTTCTGGGGGCTGGACTGGTGAGGGCTGAACAGAGGTGTTTCTGGGGGCTGGACTGGTGAGAGCTGAACAGAGGTGTTTCTGGCTGGACTGGTGAGAGCTGAACAGAGGTGTTTCTGGATGGACTGGTGAGAGCTGAACGGAGGTGTTTCTGGATGGACTGGTGAGAGCTGAACAGAGGTGTTTCTGGATGGACTGGTGAGAGCTGATCGGAGGTGTTTCTGGCTGGACTGGTGAGAGCTGAACGGAGGTGTTTCTGGCTGGACTGGTGAGAGCTGAACGGAGGTGTTTCTGGCTGGACTGGTGAGAGCTGAACGGAGGTGTTTCTGGCTGGACTGGTGAGAGCTGAACGGAGGTGTTTCTGGCTGGACTGGTGAGAGCTGAACGGAGGTGTTTCTGGCTGGACTGGTGAGAGCTGAACAGAGGTGTTTCTGGCTGGACTGGTGAGAGCTGAAGGGAGATGTTTCTGGCTGGACTGGTGAGAGCTGAACGGAGGTGTTTCTGGGGGCTGGACTGGTGAGAGCTGAAAGGAGGTGTTTCTGGGGGCTGGACTGGTGAGAGCTGAAAGGAGGTGTTTCTGGGGGCTGGACTGGTGAGAGCTGAAAGGAGGTGTTTCTGGGGGCTGGACTGGTGAGAGCTGAACGGAGGTGTTTATGGATGGACTGGTGAGAGCTGA
>NW_025745910.1:172500-190000 GCF_021184085.1 Oncorhynchus gorbuscha | reverse complement strand
AGTGCATGTGTGTCTGAGTGCATGTGCGTCTGAGTGCATGTGCGTCTGAGTGCATGTGCGTCTGAGTGCATGTGCGTCTGAGTGCATGTGCGCCTGAGTGCATGTGCGCCTGAGTGCATGTGCGCCTGAGTGCATGTGCGCCTGAGTGCATGTGCCTGAGTGCATGTGTGTCTGAGTGCATGTGTGTCTGAGTGCATGTGTGTCTGAGTGCATGTGTGTCTGAGTGCATGTGTGTCTGAGTGCATGTGTGTCTGAGTGCATGTGTGTCTGAGTGCATGTGTGTCTGAGTGCATGTGTGTCTGAGTGCATGTGTGTCTGAGTGCATGTGTGCCTGACTGCATGTGTGCCTGAGTGCATGTGTGCCTGAGTGCATGTGTGTCTGAGTGCATGTGTGTCTGAGTGCATGTGTGTCTGAGTGCATGTGTGTCTGAGTGCATGTGTGTCTGAGTGCATGTGCGTCTGAGTGCATGTGCGTCTGAGTGCATGTGCGTCTGAGTGCATGTGTGTCTGAGTGCATGTGTGTCTGAGTGCATGTGTGTCTGAGTGCATGTGTGTCTGAGTGCATGTGTGTCTGAGTGCATGTGCGTCGGAATGCATGTGCGTCTGAGTGCATGTGCTTCTGAGTGCATGTGCGTCTGAGTGCATGTGTGTCTGAGTGCATGTGTGTCTGAGTGCATGTGTGTCTGAGTGCATGTGTGCCTGACTGCATGTGTGTCTGAGTGCATGTGTGTCTGAGTGCATGTGTGTCTGAGTGCATGTGTGCCTGAGTGCATGTGTGTCTGAGTGCATGTGTGTCTGAGTGCATGTGCGTCTGAGTGCATGTGTGTCTGAGTGCATGTGCGTCTGTGGAGTGGACGGTGAGATTAGATAGTGACAGGCTGAGTGGAGGGTGAGATTAGATAGTGACAGGCTGAGTGGAGGGTGAGATTAGATAGTGACAGGCTGAGTGGAGGGTGAGGTTAGATAGTGACAGGCTGAGTGTAGGGTGAGATTAGATAGTGACAGGCTGAGTGGAGGGTGAGATTAGATAGTGACAGGCTGAGTGGAGGTGAGATTAGATAGTGACAGTCTGAGTGGAGGGTGAGATTAGATAGTGATAGGCTGAGTGGAGGTGAGATTAGATAGTGACAGTCTGAGTGGAGGGTGAGATTAGATAGTGACAGGCTGAGTGGAGGGTGAGATTAGATAGTGATAGGCTGAGTGGAGGGTGAGATTAGATAGTGACAGGCTGAGTGGAGGGTGAGATTAGATAGTGACAGGCTGAGTGGAGGGTGAGATTAGATAGTGACAGGCTGAGTGGAGGGTGAGATTAGATAGTGATAGGCTGAGTGGAGGGTGAGATTAGATAGTGACAGGCTGAGTGGAGGGTGAGATTAGATAGTGACAGGCTGAGTGGAGAGTGAGATTAGATAGTGACAGGCTGAGTGGAGGGTGAGATTAGATAGTGACAGGCTGAGTGGAGGGTGAGATTAGATAGTGACAGGCTGAGTGGAGGGTGAGATTAGATAGTGACAGGCTGAGTGGAGGGTGAGATTAGATAGTGACAGGCTGAGTGGAGGGTGAGATTAGATAGTGACAGGCTGAGTGGAGGGTGAGATTAGATAGTGATAGGCTGAGTGGAGGGTGAGATTAGATAGTGACAGGCTGAGTGGAGGGGGAGATTAGATAGTGAGGTTCCAATAATGTGACCATTTAAACAATGGCTAAAACAATGATTTTAAATAACTACCAAAACAAATAATTAAATAAAACATAAACAGATTAGACAGCTAATAGTGTTGAATCATAGACCTCTACGTATAAACACACACACTACACAGCTAATAGTGTTGAATCATGGACCTCTACGTATAAACACACACACACACACACACTACACAGCTAATAGTGTTGAATCATAGACCTCTACGTATAAACACACACACACACACACACACACACACACACACACACACACACACACACACACACACACACACACACACACACACACACACACACACACACACACACACACACACACACACACACACACACACACACACACACACACACACTACACAGCTAATAGTGTTGAATCATAGACCTCTACATATAAACACACACACACACACACACTACACAGCTAATAGTGTTGAATCATAGACCTCTACGTATAAACACACACACACACTACACAGCTAATAGTGTTGAATCATAGACCTCTACGTATAAACACACACACACACACACACTACACAGCTAATAGTGTTGAATCATAGACCTCTACGTATAAACACACACACACTACACAGCTAATAGTGTTGAATCATAGACCTCTACGTATAAACACACACACTACACAGCTAATAGTGTTGAATCATAGACCTCTACGTATAAACACACACACACTACACAGCTAATAGTGTTGAATCATAGACCACTACGTATAAACACACACACACACACTACACAGCTAATAGTGTTGAATCATAGACCTCTACGTATAACCATCCGGATCTTTCTCAGTAAATCTCCTTCTCCAGAATGAAAAACACCACAACAAAGTGATTTGTCCACTATTGCTGTTCAGGAGGAGGATATCATCATCTACTGACTACATTATCCAACACACACACACACACACACACACACACACACACACACACACACACACACACACACACACACACACACACACACACACACACACACACACACACACACGGCACCCACACACACACACACACACACACACACACACACACACGGATTTTGGGGATGTCGGGCTACATGATAGTACTTGCCGAGACAGATGAAGTGGTATGGGAGCAGGGCAGGGAGTTTAAGGGCCTCATACACACGCACGAACAAGGAGAGGAGAGTAACGAGGAAGAGAGGGGAGAGGAGAGTAACGAGGAGGAGAGGGGAGAGGAGAGTAGCGAGGAGGGGAGCGGAGGGGAGAGGAGGAGAGGAAGAGGGATAGGAGAGGAGAGTAACGAGGAGGAGAGGGGAGATGAGAGGAGAGGATAGGAGGAGAGGAGAGGAGGAGGGGAAGAGTAGAGGAGGAGGGGAAGAGGAGAGGAGGGGAGGAGAGGAAGAGGAGGGAGGGAGAGGAGGAGGGGAAGAGTAGGGGAGGAGGGGGAGGGGAAGAGGAGGAGGAGAGGAAGAGGAGAGGAGGGGAGAGGAAGAGGAGAGAAGGGGGAAGAGGAGGGGGAGGAGAGGAGGGAGAGGAAGAGGAGAGAAGGGGGAAGAGAGAGAGGAGAGTAGCGAGGAGGAGAGGGGAGAGGAGAGTAGCGAGGAGGAGAGGGGAGAGGAGAGGGGAGAGGAGAGGGGAGAGGAGAGTAGTGAGGAGGAGAGGGGAGAGGAGAGTAGTGAGGAGGAGAGGGGAGAGGAGAGTAGCGAGGAGGAGAGGGGTGAGGAGAGTAGCGAGGAGGAGAGGGGAGAGGAGAGAGAGGCGAGGAGGAGAGGGGAGAGGAGAGTAGCGAGGAGGAGAGGGGAGAGGAGAGTAGCGAGGAGGAGAGGGGAGAGGAGAGTAGCGGGGAGGAGAGGGGAGAGGAGAGTAGTGAGGAGGAGAGGGAAGAAGGGGAGAGGGAGAGTAGCGAGGAGGAGAGGGGAGAGGAGAGTAGCGAGGAGGAGAGGGGAGAGGAGAGTAGCGGAGGAGGAGGGGAGAGGAGAGTAGCGAGGAGGAGGGGAGAGGAGAGTAGCGAGGAGGAGAGGGGAGAGGAGAGAGCGGGGGAGGGGGAGAGGAGAGTAGTGAGGAGGAGAGGGAAGGGGAGAGGGAGAGGGAAGGGAGAGGGGAGAGGAGAGGGGGAGAGGAGAGGGGAGAGGGAGAGGGGAGAGGGGAGAGGGGGAGGGAGAGGAGGAGAGTAGCATGGAGGAGAGGGAGAGGAGATTAGCGAGGAGGAGAGGGGAGAGGAGAGTAGTGGGGAGGAGAGGGGAGAGGAGAGTAGCGAGGAGGAGAGGGGAGAGGAGAGTAGCGAGGGAGGAGGGGGAGAGGAGAGTAGCGGGGAGGAGAGGGAGAGGAGAGAGTGAGGAGGAGAGGGAAGGGGAGGGGGGGGAGAGGGAAGGGGAGGGGGGGAGAGGAGAGGGGGGGGGGAGAGGAGAGGGAGAGGAGAGGAGAGAGGGGAGAGGAGAGGGGAGGGAGAGGGGAGAGGAGAGTAGCATGGAGGAGAGGGGAGAGGAGATTAGCGAGGAGGAGAGGGAGAGAGGAGAGTAGCGGGGAGGAGAGGGGAGAGGAGAGTAGCGGGGAGGAGAGGGGAGAGGAGAGTAGCGGGGAGGAGAGGGGAGAGGAGAGTAGCGAGGAGGAGAGGGGAGAGGAGAGGGGAGAGGAGAGTAGCGAGGAGGAGAGGGGAGAGGAGAGTAGTGAGGAGGAGAGGGGAGAGGAGAGTAGCGAGGAGGAGAGGGGAGAGGAGAGTAGCGAGGAGGAGAGGGGAGAGGAGAGTAGCATGGAGGAGAGGGGAGAGGAGAGTAGCATGGAGGAGAGGGGAGAGGAGAGGGGAGAGGAGAGTAGTGAGGAGGAGAGGGGAGAGGAGAGTAGTAAGGAGGAGAGGGGAGAGGAGAGTAGTGAGGAGGAGAGGGGAGAGGAGAGTAGCGAGGAGGAGAGGGGAGAGGAGAGTAGCGAGGAGGAGAGGGGAGAGGAGAGTAGCGAGGAGGAGAGGGGAGAGGAGAGTAGCGAGGAGGAGGAGAGGGGAGAGGAGAGTAGCGAGGAGGAGAGGGAAGGGGAGAGTAGCGAGGAGGAGAGGGAAGGGGAGGGGAGAGTAGCGAGGAGGAGAGGGAAGGGGAGAGGAGAGTAGCGAGGAGGAGAGGGGGAGGAGAGTAGCGAGGAGGAGAGGGAGAGGAGAGTAGTGAGGAGGAGGGGAGAGGAGAGTAGTGAGGAGGAGAGGGGAGAGGAGGAGGGGAGGAGAGGGGAGAGGAGAGTAGTGAGGAGGAGAGGGAAGGGGAGAGGGGGGGGAGAGGGAGAGGAGAGGGGAGAGGAGAGTAGCGAGGAGGAGAGGGGAGAGGAGAGTAGCGAGGAGGAGAGGGGAGAGGAGAGTAGCGAGGAGGAGAGGGAAGGGGAGAGTAGCGAGGAGGAGAGGGAAGGGGAGAGGAGAGTAGCGAGGAGAAGAGGGAAGGGAGAGGAGAGTAGCGAGGAGGAGAGGGAAGGGGAGAGGAGAGTAGCGAGGAGGAGAGGGGAGAGGAGAGTAGCGAGGAGGGAGAGGGGAGGGAGAGTAGCGAGGAGGAGGAGGGGAGAGGAGAGGGAGGAGGAGAGGGGGAGAGGAGAGGGGAGAGGAGAGTAGCGAGGAGGAGAGGGGAGAGGAGAGTAGTGAGGAGGAGAGGGGAGAGGAGAGTATCAGGGAGGGGAGGGGAGATGGCGGGAGGTAGGAGAGATGATTCATGGGTAATATAATTTTTGCCCTGGGCAGCGGGGCTTAGAAATGAGGTGGTAACACAACAATAGATATCACAACACACGTTTAATATACAGCTGTTATTAGACCTTAATATACCAGTTCATATCAATGTCTTTCATAAAAACACAGATACACTCTGTGGCCAGTGTATTCGGTACAGCCATCTAGTACCCGGCCAGTTTATTAGGTACAGCCATCTAGTACCAGGCCAGATAATTAGATACAGCCATCTAGTACCAGGCCAGTTTATTAGGTACAGCCATCTAGTACCAGGCCAGTTTATTAGGTACAGCCATCTAGTACCAGGCCAGTTTATTAGGTACAGCCATCTAGTAACAGGCCAGTTTATTAGGTACAGCCATCTAGTACCAGGCCAGTTTATTAGGTACAGCCATCTAGTACCAGGCCAGTTTATTAGGTACAGCCATCTAGTACCAGGCCAGTTTATTAGGTACAGCCATCTCGTACCAGGCCAGTTTATTAGGTACAGCCATCTAGTACCAGGCCAGTTTATTAGGTATACTCATCTAGTACCCGGACAGTTTATTAGGTATACCCATCTTGTACTGGGTCGGACCCCCCTTTGCCTCCAGAGCACTCGGAATTTTTAGGGGCATGGAAACATTGCTCAATTGGTAACAAGGGACTTAATATCTGAAAACATTCTCCACACTATTCCACCACCGCCACCAGCCTATACCGTTGACACCAAGCAGGATGGGGCCAAAGAGAGGAGAGGAGAGGAGAGGAGAGGAGAGGGGAAGAGGAGAGGAGAGGAGAGGAGAGGAGAGGGGAAGAGGAGAGGAGAGGAGGAGGGGAAGAGGAGAGGAGAGGAGGAGGGGAAGGGAAGAGGAGAGGAGAGGAGGGGAGGGGAGGAGAGGAGAGGAGGAGAGGAAGAGAGGAAGGGAAGAGGAGAGGAGGGGAGGAGAGGAGAGGAGAGGAGAGGGGAAGAGGAGAGGAGGAGGGGAAGAGGGGAAGAGGGGAAGAGGAGAGGAAGGGGAAGAGGGAGAGGAGGGGAGGGAAGAGGAGGGAGGGGAGGGGAGGGGAGGGGAGGGGAGGAGGAGGGGGAGGGAGAGGAGAGGAGGGGAGGGGAGAGGAGAGGAGAGGAGAGGAGAGGAGAGGAGAGGAGAGGAGAGGAGAGGAGAGGAGAGGAGAGGAGAGGAGAGGAGAGGAGAGGAGAGGAGAGGAGAGGAGAGGAGGAGGAGAGGAGAGGGGAGATGAGAGTAGCGGGGAAGGGAGGGGAGGAGAGGAGAGGAGGAGAGGATAGGAGGAGAGGAAGAGGAGGGGAGGAGAGGAGAGGAGGAGGGGAAGAGTAGAGGAGGGGAGGAGAGGAGAGGAGGAGGGGAAGAGTAGAGGAGGAGGAGAAGAGGAGAGGCGGAGAGGAGAGGAAGAGGAGAGAAGGGGGTAAGAGGAGAGGAGGGGAAGAGGAGAGGAGTAGGGGAAGAGGAGAGGAGGAGAGGAAGGGAAGAGGAGAGGAGGAGAGGAGAGGAGAGGAGAGGAAGAGGAGAGGAGGAGGGGGAAGAGGAGAGGAGGAGGGGAAGGGAGAGGAGGAGAGGAAGGGAGAGGAGAGAGAGAGGGGGAGGAGAGGAGAGAGTAGCGAGGAGGAGAGGGGGAGATGAGAGGAGAGGACAGGAGGAGAGGAAGAGGAGGGGAGGAGAGGGGAAGAGTAGAGGAGGAGGGGAAGAGGAGAGGAGAGGAGGGGGGAAGAGGGGAGGAGGAGGAAAAGCATTCTCAGAGTTAGACAGTGATAAGGAGCGACATGTCGGAGCGCAGGGCCAAACACCAGGGCTGACTGCTCTGTGCTCTCTTGTATTCGTGAGTGAGTATGTGTATGTGTGTGTGTCACAGGGGTAAACACCAGGGCTCCCTGCTCACACCAGGCTCAGACATTACAACGTTTTAACTTCCATTAACATGTCACTTCCCCTAACGTGTGTGTGTGTGCCTGTGCCAGTGCGTGACTGTGTGTCTTGCGTGACTGTGTTGTGTGTGTGCGTGTGCGTGTGCGTGTGTGTGTGTGTGTATGACCAGGGGCTGTCACACACAGTAACAGTACAGCGGAGTCTAGCAGGAAAACCCTGAGAGCTGACGACCCCACCATCCATCAAACCTGACACACACACCACCCCCTCATCACACTGTGTCTGTGACAGAAAGCAAGAAATATAGAAACAGAAGGCAGAGAGAGAGAAGCAGAGGCAGAGAGAGAGGCAGAGAGAGGCAGAGAGAGAGGCGGAGAGGGGTAGGAGGAAGAGAGAGAGGAGAGTGTACGAGTCTTGGTGAGAGAGGCAGAGAGAGAGGTAGAGAGAGATTGGCAGAGAGAGGCAGAGAGAGAGGCAGAGAGGGGTAGGAGAAAGAGAGAGGGGAGAGGGTACGAGTCTTGGTGAGAGAGGCAGAGAGAGAGGCAGAGAGAGATTGGCAGAGAGAGGCAGAGAGAGAGGCAGAGAGGGGTAGGAGGAAGAGAGAGAGGAGAGTGTATGAGTCTTGGTGAGAGAGGCAGAGAGAGAGGCAGAGAGAGATTGGCAGAGAGAGGCAGAGAGAGAGGCAGAGAGGGGTAGGAGAAAGAGAGAGGGGAGAGTGTATGAGTCTTGGTGAGAGAGGCAGAGAGATGTATGTGACTATTAATGAACTGGGTAACATGTTTAGTATGTTAACACTATAATAAACTCTTCCACAGTCACAATGGAGATATGGATGTTATAATGCTTCCTCCACAGTCTCTATGTAGAGATGGATGTTGTAATGCCTCCTCCACAGTCACCATGGAGAGATGGATGTTGTAATGCCTCCTCTACAGTCTCTATGGAGAGATGGATGTTGTAATGCCTCCTCCACAGTCTCTATGGAGAGATGGATGTTATAATGCCTCCTCCACAGTCTCTATGGAGAGATGGATGTTGTAATGCCTCCTCTACAGTCTCTATGGAGAGATGGATGTTGTAATGCCTCCTCTACAGTCTCTATGGAGAGATGGATGTTGTAATGCCTCCTCTACAGTCTCTATGGAGAGATGGATGTTGTAATGCCTCCTCCACAGTCTCTATGTAGAGATGGATGTTGTAATGCCTCCTCTACAGTCACCATGGAGAGATGGATGTTGTAATGCCTCCTCTACAGTCTCTATGTAGAGATGGATGTTGTAATGCCTCCTCCACAGTCACTATGGAGAGATGGATGTTGTAATGCCTCCTCCACAGTCTCTATGGAGAGATGGATGTTGTAATGCCTCCTCTACAGTCTCTATGTAGAGATGGATGTTGTAATGCCTCCTCTACAGTCTCTATGGATGTTGTAATGCCTCCTCCACAGTTTCTATGTAGAGATGGATGTTGTAATGCCTCCTCCACAGTCTCTATGGAGAGATGGATGTTGTAATGCCTCCTCTACAGTCTCTATGTAGAGATGGATGTTGTAATGCCTCCTCTACAGTCTCTATGGATGTTGTAATGCCTCCTCCACAGTCTCTATGTAGAGATGGATGTTGTAATGCCTCCTCTACAGTCTCCATGGAGAGATGGATGTTGTAATGCCTCCTCTACAGTCTCTATGGAGAGATGGATGTTGTAATGCCTCCTCTACAGTCACCATGGAGAGATGGATGTTGTAATGCCTCCACTACAGTCTCCATGGAGAGATGGATGTTGTAATGCCTCCTCTACAGTCTCTATGGATGTTGTAATGCCTCCTCCACAGCCTCTATTGAGAGATGGATGTTGTAATGCCTCCTCCACAGTCTCTATGGAGAGGTGGATGTTGTAATGCCTCCTCCACAGTCTCTATGGAGAGATGGATGTTGTAATGCCTCCTCCACAGTCTCTATTGAGAGATGGATGTTGTAATGCCTCCTCTACAGTCTCTATGGAGAGATGGATGTTGTAATGCCTCCTCCACAGTCTCTAGTGAGAGATGGATGTTGTAATGCCTCCTCTACAGTCTCTATGGAGAGATGGCTGTTGTAATGCCTCCTCCACAGTCTCTATGGAGAGATGATTGTTGTAATGCCTCCTCCACAGTCTCTATGGAGAGATGGATGTTGTAATGCCTCCTCCACAGTCTCTATGGAGAGATGATTGTTGTAATGCCTCCTCCACAGTCTCTATGGAGAGATGGATGTTGTAATGCCTCCTCTACAGTCTCTATGTAGAGATGGATGTTGTAATGCCTCCTCCACAGTCTCTATGGAGAGATGGATGTTGTAATGCCTCCTCCACAGTCTCTATGGAGAGATGGATGTTGTAATGCCTCCTACACAGTCACTATGGAGAGATGGATGTTATAATGCCTCCTCCACAGTCTCTATGGAGAGATGGATGTTGTAATGCTTCCTCCACAGTCTCTATGGAGATATGGATGTTGTAATGCCTCCTCCACAGTCACCATGGAGATATGGATGCATCCTAAAGGGTCAATCTATGATTGGTACGTCCATTGTTTTGCTATTACATTGATTATATATTTGAAGGGTATAACTTATGAGCTTAGTTCAACTGTCACACTCCATGACAACCCAGAATATAAACTTCTTTTACTCCATCGTTTGTAGTCATTGTAATTTTAAATAAACACTGTTTGGCCTCAAAACATGTTTAAATTAAAAAATATAACTGTGTCACTGGTTATTGCTGGTTATATAGCTGACTACAGCTCAGCATTCAACACCATAGTACCCTACAAGTTCATCATTAAGCTGTAGACCCTGGGTCTCAACCCCGCCCTGTGCAGCTGGGTCCTGGACTACCTAATGGGACGCCCCCAGGTGGTGAAGGTAGGAAACACACCTCCGCATCACTGATCCTCAACACTGGGGCCCCACAAGGGTGCTTTCTCAGCCCCCTCCTGTACTCCCTGTTCACCCACGACTGCGTGGCCATGCACGCCTCCAACTCAACCATCAAGTTTGCAGACGACACTACAGTGGTAGGCTTCATTACCAACAACGAGAAAGCCTACAGGAAGGAGGTGAGGGCCCTCGGAGTGTGGTGTCAGGAAAATAACCTCTCACCCAAACGTCAACAAAACAAAGGAGATGATCGTGGACTTTAGGAAACAGCAGAGGGAGAACCCCCCCCCCCCCCTGTGGAGAAGTGGAAAATGTGGAACATTTTAAGTTCCTCGGCGTACACATCACAGACAAACTGAAATGATCCACTCACACATACAGTGTGGTGAAGAAGGTGCAACAGCGCCTCTTCCACCTCAGGAGGCTGAAGAAATGCGTCTTGTCACCTAAAACCTTGACAAACTTTTACGGGTTCACAATCGAGAGTATCCTGTCGTTCTGTATCACCGCCTGGTACGACAACTGCACCACCCTCAAACTCAAGGCTCTCCAGAGGGTGGTGAGGTCTGCACAACGCATCACTGGGGGCAAACTACCTGCCTTCCATAGGACCCCTACAGCACCCGATGTCACAGGAAGGCCATAAAGATCATCAAGGACAACAATCACCGGATGTCACAGGAAGGCCAGAAAGATAATCAAGGACAACCACACAATGTCACAGGAAGGCCAAGAAGATAATCAAGGACAATAACCACCCGATGTCACAGGAAGGCCAAGAAGATAATCAAGGACAATAACCACCCGATGTCACAGGAAGGCCATAAAGATCATCAAGGACAACAACCACCCGATGTCACAGGAAGGCCAAGAAGATCATCAAGGACAACAACCACCCGATGTCACAGGAAGGCCAAGAAGATCATCAAGGACAACAACCACCCAATGTCACAGGAAGGCCAGATAGATCCTCAAGGACAACAACCACCCAATGTCACAGGAAGGCCAGATAGATCCTCAAGGACAACAACCACCCGAGGCACTGCCTGTTCACCCCGCTATCATCCAAAAGGCGAGGTCAGTAAAGGTGCATCAAAGCTGGGAACGAGAGACTGAAAAACAGCTTCTATCTCAAGGCCATCAGACTGTTAAACAGCCACCACTAACACAGAGAGACTGCTGCCAACATAGATACTCATATCACTGGCCACTTTAATAAATGGATCACTAGTCACTTTAAACAATGCCACTTGAATAATGTTTACATATTTTACATTACTCATCTCATATGTCTATACTGTGTTTTATATCTACTGCATGCCGCTCGGCTATCGCTCATTCATAAAAAGTATATGAGCATATTCTCATTCATTCCTCTAGATTTGTGTGTTTTAGGGAATTGTTAGATTACTTGTTAGATATTACTGCATTGTCGGAACTAGAAACACAAGCATGTCGCTACTATCGCATTAACATCTGCTAACCATGTGTTTGTGACCAATAACATCTGCTAACCATGTGTTTGTGACCAATAACATCTGCGAACCATGTGACCAATAACATCTGCTAACCATGTGTTTGTGACCAATAACATCTGCTAACCATATGTATGTGACCAATAACATCTGCTAACCATGTGTATGTGACCATTAACAACTGCTAACCATGTGTATGTGACCAATAACATTTGATTTGATAGATGGTAAGTGGTGGTCTGTAGATGATGTGATTTGATAGATGGTAAGTGGTGGTCTGTAGATGATGTGATTTGATAGATGGTAAGTGGTGGTCTGTAGATGATGTGATTTGATTATACCATTGGCATCGTCTCGCATGGCCTGCAAAGAGAGAGGAGAGGAGGGGGATAGGAGGAAGAGCGAGAGGAGAGGAGGGGGGTAGGAGGAAGAGAGAGACGAGGGGAGGGGGTAGGAGGATGAGAGAGAGGAGAGGAGGGGGTAGGAGGAAGAGAGAGAGGAGAGGAGGGGGTAGGAGGAAGAGAGAGCGGAGAGAAGGGGGTAGGAGGAAGAGAGCAGAGAGAAGGGGGTAGTAGGAAGAGAGAGAGGAGAGAAGGGGGTAGGAGGAAGAGAGAGAGGGAGAGGAGGGCGTAGGAGCCTGACAAGAGAGAGGAGGATACAGAGAGGGAGGGTAAGAGTGTTGGTGAGAGAAGCCCTGAGACTGACACCCCAGGAGAGGAGGTGAGGGGAGAGAGGGAGAGGGAAGGGAGAGGGGGAAGAGAGGTGGAGTGGAGAGAGGGGGAAGGGAGAGGGAAGAGAGGAGGAGTGGAGAGAGGGGAAGGGAGAGGGAAGAGAGGAGGAGTGGAGAGAGGGGAAGGGAGAGGGAAGAGAGGAGGAGTGGAGAGAGGGGAACGGGGAGAGGAAGAGAGGTGAAGGGAGTGGAGAGAGGGGAAGGGAGAGGGGGAAGAGAGGAGGAGGGAGGAAGGGAGAGGGGAGAGGAGAAGAGGGGAGAGAGTGGAGAGAGGGGAAGGGAGAGGGAAGAGAGGAGGAGAGAGGGGGGAGAGAGGGGAAGGGAGAGGGAAGAGAGGTGGAGGGAGAGGGGAAGGAGAGGGGAAGAGAGGTGGAGTGGAGAGAGGGGAAGGGAGAGGAGAGAGGGTGGAGTGGAGAGAGGGGAAGGGAGAGGGAGAGGGTGGAGTGGAGAGAGGGGAAGGGAGAGGTGGAGGGAGAGAGGGGAAGGGAGGAGAGAGAGGTAGGGGAGAGAGGTGGAGTGGAGAGAGGGGAAGGGAGAGGGAAGAGAGGGAGAGGGGAAGGGAGAGGTGGAGTGGAGAGAGGGGAAGGGAGAGGAGAAGAGAGGTGGAGTGGAGAGAGGGGAAGGGAGAGGAGAGAGAGGGGGAAGGGAGTGGAGAGAGGGGAAGGAGAGAGGAGGAGAGGGGAGAGGTGGTGGAGAGAGGGGAAGGAGAGAGGGAGAGGGAGAGAGGTGGAGTGGAGGAGAGAGGGGAAGGGGGAAGGGAGAGAGAGGTGGAGTGGAGAGAGGGGAAGGAAGGAGAGAGATGGAGTGGAGAGAGGGGAAGGGAGAGGAGAGAGAGGTGGAGTGGAGAGAGGGGAAGGGAGGTGGAGGGAGAGAGGGAGGGAGAGGAGTGGAGTGGGAAGAGAGGGGGAAGGGAGAGGAGGGGAAGGGAGAGGAGAGGTGGAGTGAAGGGAGAGGGGAAGGGAGAGGTGGAGTGAAGAGAGGGGAAGGGAGAGGGAAGAGAGTTGGAGTGGGGAGAGAGGGGAGAGGGTGGAGTGGAGAGAGGGGAGGGAGAGAGGGGTGGGAAGGAGAAGGAGGGAGAGAGGTGGAGTGGAGAGAGGGGAAGGGAGAGGGGGAAGGGAGAGAGGTGGAGTGGAGAGAGGGGAAGGGAGAGGAGAGGAGAGGTGGGAGGGAGAGAGGGGGAGGGAGAGGGGAGAGAGGTGGAGTGAAGGGAGAGGGGAAGGGAGAGGGGAGAGAGGTGGAGGGAGAGAAGGTGGAGTGAAGAGAGGGGAAGGGAGAGGAGAGAGAGGTGGAGTGGAGAGAGGGGAAGGGAGAGGAGAGAGAGGTGGAGTGGAGAGAGGGGAAGGGAGAGGAGAGAGAGGTGGAGTGGAGAGAGGGGAAGGGAGAGGTGGAGTGGAGAGAGGGGAAGGGAGAGGAGAGAGAGGTGGAGTGGAGAGAGGGGAAGGGAGAGGAGAGAGGTGGAGAGAGGGGAAGGGAGAGGAGAGAGAGGTGGGAAGGGAGAGGGGAGAGAGGATGAGTGGAGAGAGGGGAAGGGAGAGGGGAGAGAGGTGGAGTGGGAAAGGAGAGGGGAAGGGAGAGGGAGAGGGGGAAGGAGGAGAGAGGGTGGAAGGGAGGGAGGGGAGAGAGGTGGAGTGGAGAGAGGGGAAGGGAGAGGGGAGAGAGGTGGAGTGGAGAGGGGAAGGGAGAGGGGGAGAGAGGTGGAGTGGAGAGAGGGGAAGGGAGAGGAGAGAGAGGGGGGAAGGGAGGGAGAGAGGGGAAGGGAGAGGGGAGAGAGGTGGAGTGGAGAGAGGGGAAGGGAGAGGGAGAGAGAGGTGGAGTGGAGAGAGGGGAAGGGAGAGGGGGAGAGAGGTGGAGTGGAGAGAGGGGAAGGGAGAGGGGAGAGAGGTGGAGTGGAGGAGGGGGAAGGAGAGGTGGAGGAGAGAGGGGGGAGAGGGGAGGAGGTGAGAGAGGGGAAGGGAGAGGGAAGAGAGGTGGAGAGAGGGGGAAGGGAGAGGGGGTGGAGAGAGGGTGGGAGTGGAGAGAGGGGAAGGGAGAGGGGAGAGAGGTGGAGTGGAGGGAGGGGAAGGGAGGGGGGAAGGGAGAGGAGAGAGAGGTGGAGTGGAGAGAGGGAAGGGAGAGGGGAGAGAGGTGGAGTGGAGAGAGGGGAAGGGAGAGGGGAGAGAGGTGGAGGAAGGGAGAGGGGAAGGGAGAGGAGAGAGAGGTGGAGGAGGAGAGAGGGGAAGGGAGAGGAGAGAGAGGTGGGGTGGAGAGAGGGGAAGGGAGAGGGGGAGAGAGGTGGAGGTGGAGGAGGGGGGAAGGGAGAGGGAGAGAGGTGGAGTGGAGAGAGGGGAAGGGAGAGGGAAGAGAGGTGGAGTGGAGAGAGGGGAAGGGAGAGGGGAGAGAGGTGGAGTGGAGAGAGGGGAAGGGAGAGGGAGAGAGGTGGAGTGGAGGGAGGGGAAGGGAGGGGAAGGGGAGAGGAGAGAGAGGTGGAGTGGAGAGGGGAGGGGAAGGGAGAGGGGAGAGGAGGTGGAGTGGAGAGAGGGGAAGGGAGAGGGGAGAGAGGTGGAGTGAAGGGAGAGGGGAAGGGAGAGGGGAGAGAGGTGGAGGGGAGAGAGGTGGAGTGAAGGGAGAGGGGAAGGGAGAGGAGAGAGAGGGGTGAGTAGAGTTCTGAATAAGGGGTTCCACAAAAGTGGAATAAAATATAAATGAAGCAGCTGAATCAGACAAAGTACTGTCACTAATATAATATAATATATACATATATATCACTAAATAGTAATAATAATATAATATAATATATGTCACTAATATAATATAATATATATATATATATATCACTAAATTCTACTCTGTCCTGACATTCTTAAGCACTGCTGGAAATGTCTGAAGTCACGACAAAACAACCTCTGTTCCCCTTCGATTTCAGACACAAAACAACCTCTGTTCCCCTTTGATTTCAGACACAAAACAACCTCTGTTCCCCTTTGATTTCAGACACAAAACAACCTCTGTTCCCCTTTGATTTCAGACACAAAACAACCTCTGTTCCCCTTTGATTTCAGACACAAAACAACCTCTGTTCCCCTTCGATTTCAGACACAAAACAACCTCTGTTCCCCTTTGATTTCAGACACAAAACAACCTCTGTTCCCCTTCGATTTCAGACACAAAACAACCTCTGTTCCCCTTTGATTTCAGACACAAAACAACCTCTGTTCCCCTTTGATTTCAGACACAAAACAACCTCTGTTCCCCTTTGATTTCAGACACAAAACAACCTCTGTTCCCCTTCGATTTCAGACACAAAACAACCTCTGTTCCCCTTTGATTTCAGACACAAAACAACCTCTGTTCTCCTTTGATTTCAGACACAAAACAACCTCTGTTCCCCTTTGATTTCAGACACAAAACAACCTCTGTTCCCCTTTGATTTCAGACACAAAACAAGTTGTGACTTGACCACCTTGTTGTTGTTTGATTCTCAGACCCTTTAATGTGTTTTCAGAAGAAGATGATGAGGAAGATCGGGAAAATGATGATTAGAGACAAACTTCTCTGAGGCTTAAATGACATCCCCGTGTGAGGATTCCATTAGAGTTACTATCTGAAATGATCAACTGCAACACATTAGAACAGGAAGTGAGTCGTTATCGTGTTAGCATCGTCACGCTAACTACGTGACTCAACCAATTTGTAAGTCGCTCTGGATAAGAGCGTCTGCTAAGGGCCTGTCTGTGTGTTTGTGTGTGCTTTATGCGTTAATGTGTGTGGCAGGTAGCCTAGCGGTTAAGAGTGTTGGGCCAGTATACCGAACGGTCACTGGGTCGAATCTCCCCTTGATTAAGGATTTGGGAAAGTATTCAGACCCCTTGACTTTTTCCACATGTTCTTACATTACAGCCTCCTTCTAAAATGGATTACTTTGTTTTTTCCCCTCATCAATCTACACACAATACACCATGATGACATCACAATACACCATGATGACATCACAATACCCCATGATGACATCACAATACCCCTTGATGACATCACAATACCCCATGATGACATCACAATACCCCATGATGACATCACAATACCCCATAATGACATCACAATACCCCATGATGACATCACAATACCCCCTGATGACATCACAATACCCCATGATGAAATCACAATACCCCTTGATGACATCACAATACACCATGATGACATCACAATACCCCTTGATGACATCACAATACCCCATGATGACATCACAATACCCCTTGATGACATCACAATACACCATAATGACATCACAATACCCCTTGATGACATCACAATACACCATAATGACATCACAATACCCCATAATGACATCACAATACCCCTTGATGACATCACAATACACCATAATGACATCACAATACCCCTTGATGACATGACAATGCCCCATAATGACTTCATAATACCCCATAATGACAAAGTGAAAACAGGCACCCTTAGATGATTAAATCTAGCTACAGATATTTGGTGAATCTGTACGGCTAGCTAGTTAGTTTACTCCAGTTTAGAAATAGCTAACCAGACAGTTTTGTAGTTAGTTTACTCCAGTTTAGAAATAGCTAACCAGACAGTTTTGTAGTTAGTTTACTCCAGTTTAGAAATAGCTAACCAGACAGTTTTATAGTTAGTTTATTCCAGTTAAGGAATAGCTGACCAGACAGTTTTATAGTTAGTTTATTCCCATTAAGGAATAGCTGACCAGACAGTTTTATAGTTAGTTTATTCCCGTTAAGGAATAGCTGACCAGACAGTTTTATAGTTAGTTTATTCCAGTTAAGGAATAGCTGACCAGACAGTTTTATAGTTAGTTTATTCCAGTTAAGGAATAGCTGACCAGACAGTTTTATAGTTAGTTTATTCCAGTTAAGGAATAGCTGACCAGACAGTTTTATAGTTAGTTTATTCCCGTTAAGGAATAGCTGACCAGACAGTTTGGTTCTTTCCAATTTGGAGAAGTTCAAGCTCTCATCAGATGACGACAACCACAGTGGAAAGTGGAAACACATATTTTGTTTTAATTTCCGACATGATATCGATGACCTTTCCATATTAGTGCCCATCTCTAGTATACAGTAGTTGTGTTCGGTCTGTTCAATAATGGAACACTAGACATCTGGAGGATAGCTAAGGCTGT
>NW_025745910.1:127500-167500 GCF_021184085.1 Oncorhynchus gorbuscha | reverse complement strand
CGTTCGGGGGCAAACAGGGTTAAACCGGCACCACTGCAATTCACTTAAGGCCAAATCTCCCCTATGAACCACACACACACACACACACACACACACACACACACACACACACACACACACACACACACACACACACACACACACACACACACACACACACACACACACACACACACACACACACACGCACACGCACACGCACACGCGCACACACACGCGCACACACACAAAGGCGCAGGCGCACACACACACACACACACACACACACACACACACACACACACACACACACACACACACACACACACACACACACACACACACACACACACACACACACACACACACACACACACACAACACATTCCTGTGCATTCCTCAGATGACTCCTCGCTCCTCAGGGAATCACATGACTATCAGCTATTAAAGGAACAACTATGGTGTGATGTCACCAGATGATGGAGGAAGTCATGAGAGAGTTAAGTATTCATTTTGTGGAGATGGTTTGGGATTGGGGTTAAGGGGTAGGAGGATGGGGGTACTGTCCAGCCCTCAGACATCAGATGTAATGAACAGAACAGGAAGCCAGTCTACTGTCCAGCCCTCAGACATCAGATGTAATGAACAGGAAACCAGTCTACTGTCCAGCCCTCAGACATCAGATGTAATGAACAGAACAGGAAACCAGTCTACTGTCCAGCCCTCAGACACCAGATGTAATGAACAGAACAGGAAACCAGTCTACTGTCCAGCCCTCAGACATCAGATGTAATGAACAGAACAGGAAACCAGTCTACTGTCCAGCCCTCAGACATCAGATGTAATGAACAGAACAGGAAACCAGTCTACTGTCCAGCCCTCAGACATCAGATGTAATGAACAGAACAGGAAACCAGTCTACTGTCCAGCCCTCAGACACCAGATGTAATGAACAGGAAACCAGTCTACTGTCCAGCCCTCAGACATCAGATGTAATGAACAGGAAACCAGTCTACTGTCCAGCCCTCAGACATCAGATGTAATGAACAGGAAACCAGTCTACTGTCCAGCCCTCAGACATCAGATGTAATGAACAGAACAGGAAACCAGTCTACTGTCCAGCCCTCAGACATCAGATGTAATGAACAGAACAGGAAACCAGTCTACTGTCCAGCCCTCAGACATCAGATGTAATGAACAGAACAGGAAACCAGTCTACTGTCCAGCCCTCAGACATCAGATGTAATGAACAGGAAACCAGTCTACTGTCCAGCCCTCAGACATCAGATGTAATGAACAGAACAGGAAACCAGTCTACTGTCCAGCCCTCAGACACCAGATGTAATGAACAGAACAGGAAACCAGTCTACTGTCCAGCCCTCAGACATCAGATGTAATGAACAGAACAGGAAACCAGTCTACTGTCCAGCCCTCAGACATCAGATGTAATGAACAGGAAACCAGTCTACTGTCCAGCCCTCAGACACCAGATGTAATGAACAGAACAGGAAACCAGTCTACTGTCCAGCCCTCAGACATCAGATGTAATGAACAGAACAGGAAACCAGTCTACTGTCCAGCCCTCAGACACCAGATGTAATGAACAGGAAACCAGTCTACTGTCCAGCCCTCAGACATCAGATGTAATGAACAGAACAGGAAACCAGTCTACTGTCCAGCCCTCAGACATCAGATGTAATGAACAGGAAACCAGTCTACTGTCCAGCCCTCAGACATCAGATGTAATGAACAGGACAGGAAGCCAGTCTACTGTCCAGCCCTCAGACATCAGATGTAATGAACAGGAAACCAGTCTACTGTCCAGCCCTCAGACATCAGATGTAATGAACAGGAAACCAGTCTACTGTCCAGCCCTCAGACATCAGATGTAATGAACAGGAAACCAGTCTACTGTCCAGCCCTCAGACATCAGATGTAATGAACAGGAAACCAGTCTACTGTCCAGCCCTCAGACACCAGATGTAATGAACAGGAAACCAGTCTACTGTCCAGCCCTCAGACATCAGATGTAATGAACAGAACAGGAAGCCAGTCTACTGTCCAGCCCTCAGACATCAGATGTAATGAACAGGAAACCAGTCTACTGTCCAGCCCTCAGACATCAGATGTAATGAACAGGAAACCAGTCTACTGTCCAGCCCTCAGACACCAGATGTAATGAACAGGAAACCAGTCTACTGTCCAGCCCTCAGACATCAGATGTAATGAACAGAACAGGAAACCAGTCTACTGTCCAGCCCTCAGACACCAGATGTAATGAACAGAACAGGAAACCAGTCTACTGTCCAGCCCTCAGACATCAGATGTAATGAACAGAACAGGAAACCAGTCTACTGTCCAGCCCTCAGACATCAGATGTAATGAACAGGAAACCAGTCTACTGTCCAGCCCTCAGACATCAGATGTAATGAACAGAACAGGAAACCAGTCTACTGTCCAGCCCTCAGACATCAGATGTAATGAACAGGAAACCAGTCTACTGTCCAGCCCTCAGACATCAGATGTAATGAACAGGACAGGAAGCCAGTCTACTGTCCAGCCCTCAGACATCAGATGTAATGAACAGAACAGGAAACCAGTCTACTGTCCAGCCCTCAGACATCAGATGTAATGAACAGGAAACCAGTCTACTGTCCAGCCCTCAGACATCAGATGTAATGAACAGGACAGGAAGCCAGTCTACTGTCCAGCCCTCAGACATCAGATGTAATGAACAGAACAGGAAACCAGTCTACTGTCCAGCCCTCAGACATCAGATGTAATGAACAGAACAGGAAACCAGTCTACTGTCCAGCCCTCAGACATCAGATGTAATGAACAGAACAGGAAACCAGTCTACTGTCCAGCCCTCAGACATCAGATGTAATGAACAGAACAGGAAACCAGTCTACTGTCCAGCCCTCAGACATCAGATGTAATGAACAGAACAGGAAACCAGTCTACTGTCCAGCCCTCAGACATCAGATGTAATGAACAGGAAGCCAGTCTACTGTCCAGCCCTCAGACATCAGATGTAATGAACAGAACAGGAAACCAGTCTACTGTCCAGCCCTCAGACATCAGATGTAATGAACAGAACAGGAAGCCAGTCTACTGTCCAGCCCTCAGACATCAGATGTAATGAACAGGAAACCAGTCTACTGTCCAGCCCTCAGACATCAGATGTAATGAACAGAACAGGAAACCAGTCTACTGTCCAGCCCTCAGACATCAGATGTAATGAACAGAACAGGAAACCAGTCTACTGTCCAGCCCTCAGACACCAGATGTAATGAACAGGAAACCAGTCTACTGTCCAGCCCTCAGACATCAGATGTAATGAACAGGAAACCAGTCTACTGTCCAGCCCTCAGACATCAGATGTAATGAACAGAACAGGAAACCAGTCTACTGTCCAGCCCCCCCCCCTCCTTACATACTTGTTTAGATGTTTAGATGAAAACAAACACCTGGAACTAGGTCTCTTATATACTGGTTTAGATGAAAACAAACACCTGGAACTAGATCTCTTACATAGTGGTCTAGAAGAAAACAAACACCTGGAACTAGATCTCGTACATAGTGGTCTAGAAGAAAACAAACACCTGGAACTAGATCTCTTACATAGTGGTCTAGAAGAAAACAAACACCTGGAACTAGATCTCGTACATAGTGGTCTAGAAGAAAACAAACACCTGGAACTAGATCTCTTACATAGTGGTCTAGAAGAAAACAAACACCTGGAACTAGATCTCTTAAATAGTGGTCTAGAAGAAAACAAACACCTGGAACTAGATCTCGTACATAGTGGTCTAGAAGAAAACAAACACCTGGAACTAGATCTCTTACATAGTGGTCTAGAAGAAAACAAACACCTGGAACTAGATCTCTTACATAGTGGTCTAGAAGAAAACAAACACCTGGAACTAGATCTCTTACATAGTGGTCTAGAAGAAAACAAACACCTGGAACTAGATCTCTTACTTAGTGGTCTAGAAGAAAACAAACACCTGGAACTAGATCTCTTACATAGTGGTCTAGAAGAAAACAAACACCTGGAACTAGATCTCTTACATAGTGGTCTAGAAGAAAACAAACACCTGGAACTAGATCTCTTACATAGTGGTCTAGAAGAAAACAAACACCTGGAACTAGATCTCTTACATAGTGGTTTGGAAGAAAACAAACACCTGGAACTAGATCTCTTACATAGTGGTCTAGAAGAAAACAAACACCTGGAACTAGATCTCTTACATAGTGGTCTAGAAGAAAACAAACACCTGGAACTAGATCTCTTACATAGTGGTCTAGAAGAAAACAAACACCTGGAACTAGATCTCTTACATAGTGGTTTAGATGAAAACAAACACCTGGAACTAGATCTCTTACATAGTGGTCTAGAAGAAAACAAACACCTGGAACTAGATCTCTTACATAGTGGTTTAGATGAAAACAAACACCTGGAACTAGATCTCTTACATAGTGGTCTAGAAGAAA
Organism: Oncorhynchus gorbuscha; assembly: GCF_021184085.1. Taxonomy (NCBI): domain Eukaryota; kingdom Metazoa; phylum Chordata; class Actinopteri; order Salmoniformes; family Salmonidae; genus Oncorhynchus; species Oncorhynchus gorbuscha. Next base: position 163,024 of record NW_025745910.1, on the reverse strand, counting down.
ACAAACACCTGGAACTAGATCTCTTACATAGTGGTCTAGAAGAAAACAAACACCTGGAACTAGATCTCTTACATAGTGGTCTAGAAGAAAACAAACTGTCAGGAGGTTCTCTTCTGTCCTGTTCAACCAATCCAGTAAAGGTGGGGGAGGAGTTAAGATGGAACGTCGCCTTGTTAACGTCCAAAGTGGAAGTCATGTCACAACCGGAACATCCGGTGGATGGGGACACGGCAGAGCATGGTGGACAACATTACGAGAGCTGGGGAACGGCAGGTTGTGATTGGTTAGAGAGCTGACAGACGGGAGGTTGTGATTGGTTACAGAGCTGACAGATGAGAGGTTGTGATTGGTTAGAGAGCTGACAGACGGGAGGTTGTGATTTGTCAGAGAGCTGGGTGACGGGAGATTGTGATTGGTCAGAGTGCTGGGTGACGGGAGATTGTGATTGGTCAGAGAGCTGGGTGACGGGAGGTTGTGATTGGTCAGAGAGTTGGGTGACGGGAGGTTGTGATTGGTCAGAGAGCTGGGTGACGGAGGTTGTGATTGGTCAGAGAGCTGGGTGACGGGAGGTTGTGATTGGTTAGAGAGCTGACAGACGGGAGGTTGTGATTGGTCAGAGAGCTGACGGACGGGAGGTTGTGATTGGTCAGAGAGCTGGGTGACGGGAGGTTGTTATTGGTCAGAGAGCTGGGTGACGGGAGGTTGTGATTGGTTAGAGAGCTGATGGACGGGAGGTTGTGATTGGTCAGAGCGCTGGGTGACGGGAGGTTGTGATTGGTCAGAGAGCTGGGTGACGGGAGGTTGTGATTGGTCAGAGAGCTGACGGACGGGAGGTTGTGATTGGTCAGAGAGCTCCGCAAAGCGCTGATATTTGTAGGTAAATGCCAAGTCCCTGGAGCTCCTGCCAACACTGTTGTTACAACCACACACTTCCGACACAGAGTTACTACCAAAGCTCGGTTGATCCGCCTCAAATAGGACAATAATCCACCATTTTGGTCTTTTACTGAGACCTCAAACAGCCACACACATATGTACATGCAAAAGAAACACACACACACACAACAAAGACATGTCTGTGGAAGTTTGTGGACAGATTTGTGAACGCTGTAACAAAACAAACATGAGACTTATAACCTAAAACACAAGCTAGTACCACACACACACACGTATTCACACACACACGTATTCACACACACACGTATTCACACACACACGTATTCACACATACACGTATTCACACACACACGTATTCACACACACACGTATTCACACACACTCATGTATTCACACACACGTATTCACACACACGTATTCACACACACACGTATTCACACACACACGTATTCACACATACACGTATTCACACACACACGTATTCACACACACACGTATTCACACACACTCATGTATTCACACACACGTATTCACACACACGTATTCACACACACACGTATTCACACACACGTATTCACACACACACGTATTCACACACACACGTATTCACACACACACGTATTCACACACACACGTATTCACACACACACGTATTCACACACACATGTATTCACACACACACGTATTCACACACACACGTATTCACACACACACGTATTCACACACACACGTATTCACACACACATGTATTCACACACACACATGTATTCACACACACATGTATTCACACACACACGTATTCACACACACACGTATTCACACACACATGTATTCACACACACGTATTCGCACACACACACATGTATTCACACACACACGTATTCACACACACATGTATTCACACACACATGTATTCACACACACACGTATTCATACACACACGTATTCACACACACACGTATTCACACACACACGTATTCACACACACACGTATTCACACACACATGTATTCACACACACACACGTATTCACACACACACGTATTCACACACACACACACACGTATTCACACACACACGTGTATTCACACACACACGTGTATTCACACACACACGTGTATTCACACACACACACGTATTCACACACACGTATTCACACACACGTATTCACACACACACGTATTCACACACACGTATTCACACACACACGTATTCACACACACACGTATTCACACACACACGTATTCACACATACACGTATTCACACACACACGTATTCACACACACATGTAGTCACACACACTCATGTATTCACACACACGTATTCACACACACATGTATTTACACACACACGTATTCACACACACACGTATTCACACACACATGTATTCACACACACATGTATTCACACACACACATGTATTCACACACACACATGTATTCACACACACACGTATTCACACACACATGTATTCACACACACATGTATTCACACACACATGTATTCACACACACATGTATTCACACACACATGTATTCACACACACACGTATTCACACACACACGTATTCACACACACACGTATTCACACACACATGTATTCACACACACACATGTATTCACACACACATGTATTCACACACACACGTATTCACACACACACGTATTCACACACACACGTATTCACACACACACGTATTCACACACACATGTATTCACACACACATGTATTCACACACACGTATTCGCACACACACACATGTATTCACACACACACGTATTCACACACACATGTATTCACACACACATGTATTCACACACACACGTATTCATACACACACGTATTCACACACACACGTATTCACACACACACGTATTCACACACACACGTATTCACACACACATGTATTCACACACACACACGTATTCACACACACACGTATTCACACACACACACACACGTATTCACACACACACGTGTATTCACACACACACGTGTATTCACACACACACGTGTATTCACACACACACGTGTATTCACACACACACGTATTCACACACACACACGTATTCACACACACACGTATTCACACACACACACACACGTATTCACACACACACGTGTATTCACACACACACGTGTATTCACACACACACGTGTATTCACACACACACGTATTCACACACACACACACGTATTCACACACACACGTATTCACACACACACGTATTCACACACACACACGTATTCACACACACACGTATTCACACACACACGTATTCACACACACACGTATTCACACACACGTATTCACACACACACGTATTCAAACACACACGTATTCAAACACACACGTATTCACACACACACGTATTCACACACACATGTATTCACACACACATGTATTCACACACACATGTATTCACACACACATGTATTCACACACACATGTATTCACACACGCACGCTCCCCCTACAGGTCAGTTGGCAGCACTGCATATCCGACTTGACCAGCGTCGTCTAACATTTTAACATGAATCCTTTTTTTTATGGTGATTTATCAGGGGGACACTGCAGCACCATCAGCACCAGTACTTCCTGCAGCCAAATGCCAGAGACATTCATTCTGGAAATGCTGCTATGCATTGATTTGTCACCCGCCGTAAAGCTCCGTCGCCGACCGACTGGCTCTATCTGCCTGCTCAGCATCGCCACAGCAACGCCATTAATATCCTTCACTGTACCCTCTCAGTCCACCGAGCATACACATCCTATTACTACTGCACCACAGAGGGGATAGGGAGCGCCCCCACCCAAATGGCACCCTATTCCCTATATACTACACTACCTTCAACTAGAGCCCTGTTCTAAAGTAGTGCACTGTGTAGGGAATAGGGTGCCATATAGCCCTAGTCTTTATTTGGATGCAGGTATAGACAGACTGGAAACAGGAGACAACAGAGTAAAGTACTGGACCTAGTTTGTGGTTGTCAGGAGAGCAGGAATGAGAAAGATGAGGTAGAGGAGACAGAGAAAGAGGAGATAGGGAAAGAGGATATAGAGAAGAATAAGGATATAGAGATAGAGAAAGATGGGATATAGGAGAGGAGATAGAGAAAGAAGAGAGAGAAAGAGGAGATAGAGGAGAGGAGATAGAGAAAGAAGAGATAGAGAAAGAGGAGATAGAGGAGAGGAGATAGGGGAGAAAGAATAGATAGAGGAGAAAGAGGAGATAGAGAAAGAGGAGATAGAGGAGAAAGAGGAGACAGAGAAAGAAGAGATAGAGGAGAGGAGATAGAGGAAGAGGAGATAGGGGAGAAAGAGGAGATAGGGGAGAAAGAGGAGACAGAGAAAGAAGAGAGAGAAAGAGGAGATAGGGGAGAAAGAGGAGATAGGGGAGAAAGAGGAGACAGAGAAAGAAGAGAGAGAAAGAGGAGATAGGGGAGAAAGCGGAGATAGGGGAGAAAGAGGAGATAGGGGAGAAAGAGGAGATAGGGGAGAAAGAGGAGACAGAGAAAGAAGAGAGAGAAAGAGGAGATAGGGGAGAAAGAGGAGATAGGGGAGAAAGCGGAGATAGGGGAGAAAGAGGAGATAGGGGAGAAAGAGGTGACAGAGAAAGAAGAGATAGAGAAAAACGAGTATATAGAGATAGAGGAGAGGAGATAGAGAAATAGGAGAAAGAGAAAGAGGCGATATATGATAAAGAGGAGATAGAGGAGAAAGAGAAGAGATGGAGAAGAAAGAGGAGATAGAGAAAGAGGAGATATATGATAAAGAGGAGATAGAGGAGAAAGAGAAGAGGAGATAGAGGAGAAAGAGAAGAGGAGAAAGAGAAGAGGAGATAGAGGAGAAAGAGAAGAGGAGATAGAGGAGAAAGAGAAGAGGAGATAGAGGAGAAAGAGAAGAGGAGATAGAGGAGAAAGAGAAGAGGAGATAGAGGAGAAAGAGAAGAGGAGATAGAGGAGAAAGAGAAGAGGAGATAGAGGAGAAAGAGAAGAGGAGATAGAGGAGAAAGAGAAGAGGAGATAGAGGAGAAAGAGAAGAGGAGATAGAGGAGAAAGAGAAGAGGGGATAGAGGAGAAAGAGAAGAGGAGATAGAGGAGAAAGAGAAGAGGAGATAGAGGAGAAAGAGAAGAGGAGATGGAGAAGAAAGAGAAGAGGAGATGGAGAAGAAAGAGGAGAGGAGATAGGAGAAAGAGAAGAGGAGATAGAGGAGAAAGAGAAGACGAGATAGAGGAGAAAGAGAAGATGAGATAGAGGAGAAAGAGAAGAGGAGATAGAGGAGAAAGAGAAGAGGAGATAGAGGAGGAAGAGAAGAGGAGATAGAGGAGAAAGAGAAGAGGAGATAGAGGAGAAAGAGAAGAGGAGATAGAGAAGAGGAGATAGAGGAGAAAGAGAAGAGGAGATAGAGGAGAAAGAGAAGAGGAGATAGAGGAGAAAGAGAAGAGGGGATAGAGGAGAAAGAGAAGAGGAGATAGAGGAGAAAGAGAAGAGGAGATAGAGGAGAAAGAGAAGAGGAGATGGAGAAGAAAGAGAAGAGGAGATGGAGAAGAAAGAGGAGAGGAGATAGGAGAAAGAGAAGAGGAGATAGAGGAGAAAGAGAAGACGAGATAGAGGAGAAAGAGAAGATGAGATAGAGGAGAAAGAGAAGAGGAGATAGAGGAGAAAGAGAAGAGGAGATAGAGGAGAAAGAGAAGAGGAGATAGAGGAGAAAGAGAAGAGGAGATAGGAGAAAGAGAAGAGATAGGAGAAAGAGAAGAGGAGATAGAGGAGAAAGAAAAGAGGACATAGAGAAGAAAGAGAAGAGGAGATGGAGAAGAAAGAGAAGAGGAGATGGGAGAAAGAGAAGAGGAGATAGAGGAGAAAGAGAAGAGGGGATAGAGGAGAAAGAGAAGAGGAGATAGAGGAGAAAGAAAAGAGGACATAGAGAAGAAAGAGAAGAGGAGATGGAGAAGAAAGAGAAGAGGAGATGGGAGAAAGAGAAGAGGAGATAGGAGAAAGAGAAGAGGAGATAGAGGAGAAAGAGAAGAGGAGATAGAGGAGAAAGAGAAGAGGAGATATAGGAGATAGGTAAAATGCGTAAAGGAGGAGGAGGAAGATGAGTGGGACTAAAGAGAAGAGTCAGTGTGGCAGCAGCAGTGGCAGTCCAGACAGGGACGGTGACAGAGCTGCTTGGACTGTTTTTCTGCTTGGTTGGATCTTTCAGAACTCATTCTCTCTCTCTGACAACAACAACCTGACAAGAACACAGGACATCGAATTAGAACACAGGACATTGAATTAGAACACAGGACATCGAATTAGAACACAGGACATCGAATTAGAACACAGGACATCGAATTAGAACACAGGACATCGAATTAGAACACAGGACATTGAATTAGAACACAGGACATCGAATTAGAACACAGGACATCGAATTAGAACACAGGACATCGAATTAGAACACAGGACATCGAATTAGAACACAGGACATCGAATTAGAACACAGGACATCGAATTAGAACACAGGACATCGAATTAGAACACAGGACATTGAATTAGAACACAGGACATCGAATTAGAACACAGGACATCGAATTAGAACACAGGACATTGAATTAGAACACAGGACATCGAATTAGAACACAGGACATCGAATTAGAACACAGGACATCGAATTAGAACACAGGACATCGAATTAGAACACAGGACATCGAATTAGAACACAGGACATCGAATTAGAACACAGGACATCGAATTCTCCCCCTGTTTCTCCTCGTCTCTTTCAGTCAGATCTTCAGTTGGAGCTACCACCTAGTCAGATCTATAGTTGGAGCTACCACCTAGTCAGATATATAGTTGGAGCTACCACCACCTAGTCAGATATATAGTTGGAGCTACCACCACCTAGTCAGATCTATAGTTGGAGCTACCACCACCTAGTCAGATCTATAGTTGGAGCTACCACCACCTAGTCAGATATATAGTTGGAGCTACCACCACCTAGTCAGATATATAGTTGGAGCTACCACCACCTAGTCAGATCTATAGTTGGAGCTACCACCTAGTCAGATATATAGTTGGAGCTACCACCACCTAGTCAGATATATAGTTGGAGCTACCACCACCTAGTCAGATATATAGTTGGAGCTACCACCACCTAGTCAGATATATAGTTGGAGCTACCACCACCTAGTCAGATCTATAGTTGGAGCTACCACCACCTAGTCAGATATATAGTTGGAGCTACCACCACCTAGTCAGATCTATAGTTGGAGCTACCACCTAGTCAGATATATAGTTGGAGCTACCACCACCTAGTCAGATATATAGTTGGAGCTACCACCACCTAGTCAGATATATAGTTGGAGCTACCACCAGCTAGTCAGATCTATAGTTGGAGCTACCACCACCTAGTCAGATATATAGTTGGAGCTACCACCTAGTCAGATATATAGTTGGAGCTACCACCACCTAGTCAGATCTATAGTTGGAGCTACCACCACCTAGTCAGATCTATAGTTGGAGCTACCACCACCTAGTCAGATCTATAGTTGGAGCTACCACCTAGTCAGATCTATAGTTGGAGCTACCACCACCTAGTCAGATCTATAGTTGGAGCTACCACCACCTAGTCAGATCTATAGTTGTAGCTACCACCACCTAGTCAGATCTATAGTTGGAGCTACCACCACCTAGTCAGATATATAGTTGGAGCTACCATCTAGTCAGATATATAGTTGGAGCTACCACCACCTAGTCAGATCTATAGTTGGAGCTACCACCACCTAGTCAGATATATAGTTGGAGCTACCACCTAGTCAGATATATAGTTGGAGCTACCACCACCTAGTCAGATATATAGTTGGAGCTACCACCACCTAGTCAGATATATAGTTGGAGCTACCACCACCTAGTCAGATATATAGTTGGAGCTACCACCACCTAGTCAGATCTATAGTTGGAGCTACCACCACCTAGTCAGATATATAGTTGGAGCTACCACCACCTAGTCAGATCTATAGTTGGAGCTACCACCTAGTCAGATATATAGTTGGAGCTACCACCACCTAGTCAGATATATAGTTGGAGCTACCACCACCTAGTCAGATATATAGTTGGAGCTACCACCAGCTAGTCAGATCTATAGTTGGAGCTACCACCACCTAGTCAGATATATAGTTGGAGCTACCACCTAGTCAGATATATAGTTGGAGCTACCACCACCTAGTCAGATCTATAGTTGGAGCTACCACCACCTAGTCAGATCTATAGTTGGAGCTACCACCACCTAGTCAGATCTATAGTTGGAGCTACCACCTAGTCAGATCTATAGTTGGAGCTACCACCACCTAGTCAGATCTATAGTTGGAGCTACCACCACCTAGTCAGATCTATAGTTGTAGCTACCACCACCTAGTCAGATCTATAGTTGGAGCTACCACCACCTAGTCAGATATATAGTTGGAGCTACCACCTAGTCAGATATATAGTTGGAGCTACCACCACCTAGTCAGATCTATAGTTGGAGCTACCACCACCTAGTCAGATATATAGTTGGAGCTACCACCTAGTCAGATATATAGTTGGAGCTACCACCACCTAGTCAGATATATAGTTGGAGCTACCACCACCTAGTCAGATCTATAGTTGGAGCTACCACCACCTAGTCAGATATATAGTTGGAGCTACCACCACCTAGTCAGATCTATAGTTGGAGCTACCACCACCTAGTCAGATATATAGTTGGAGCTACCACCACCTAGTCAGATATATAGTTGGAGCTACCACCACCTAGTCAGATATATAGTTGGAGCTACCACCACCTAGTCAGATCTATAGTTGGAGCTACCACCACCTAGTCAGTTATATAGTTGGAGCTACCACCACCTAGTCAGATCTATAGTTGGAGCTACCACCACCTAGTCAGATATATAGTTGGAGCTACCACCACCTAGTCAGATCTATAGTTGGAGCTACCGCCTAGTCAGATATATAGTTGGAGCTACCACCACCTAGTCAGATCTATAGTTGGAGCTACCACCACCTAGTCAGATATATAGTTGGAGCTACCACCTAGTCAGATATATAGTTGGAGCTACCACCACCTAGTCAGATCTATAGTTGGAGCTACCACCACCTAGTCAGATATATAGTTGGAGCTACCACCTAGTCAGATATATAGTTGGATCTACCACCTAGTCAGATATATAGTTGGAGCTACCACCACCTAGTCAGATCTATAGTTGGAGCTACCACCACCTAGTCAGATCTATAGTTGGAGCTACCACCACCTAGTCAGATCTATAGTTGGAGCTACCACCACCTAGTCAGATATATAGTTGGAGCTACCACCACCTAGTCAGATATATAGTTGGAGCTACCACCACCTAGTCAGATATATAGTTGGAGCTACCACCTAGTCAGATCTATAGTTGGAGCCACCACCTAGTCAGATATATAGTTGGAGCTACCACCACCTAGTCAGATATATAGTTGGAGCTACCACCACCTAGTCAGATATATAGTTGGAGCTACCACCACCTAGTCAGATCTATAGTTGGAGCTACCACCACCTAGTCAGATATATAGTTGGAGCTACCACCACCTAGTCAGATATATAGTTGGAGCTACCACCACCTAGTCAGATATATAGTTGGAGCTACCACCACCTAGTCAGATATATAGTTGGAGCTACCACCACCTAGTCAGATCTTCAGTTGAAGCTACCACCACCTAGTCAGATATATAGTTGGAGCTACCACCACCTAGTCAGATCTTTATTGGGAGCATCACCGCCTAGTATGGCAACTGCTTGGCAATCGACTGCAAGGCGCTACAGATGGTAGTGCGTACAGCCCAGAACATCACTGGGGCCAAGCTCCCTGCCATCCAGGACCTCTATACCAGGCGGTGTCAGAAGAAGAATTGCCCAGTACATCACTGAGGCTCTTCACCAGGACCTCTATACCAGGCGGTGTCAGAAGAAGAATGGTCCAGTACATCACTGAGGCTCCCTGACAGCCAGGACCTTTATACCAGGTGGTGTCAGGAGAAGAATGGCCCAGTACATCACTGAGGCTCCCTGACAGCCAGGACCTCTATACCAGGCGGTGTCAGGAGAAGAATGGCCCAGTACATCACTGAGGCTCCCTGACAGCCAGGACCTCTATACCAGGCGGTGTCAGGAGAAGAATGGCCCAGTACATCACTGAGGCTCCCTGACAGCCAGGACCTCTATACCAGGCGGTGTCAGGAGAAGAATGGCCCAGTACATCACTGAGGCTCCCTGACAGCCAGGACCTCTATACCAGGCGGTGTCAGGAGAAGAATGGCCCAGTACATCACTGAGGCTCCCTGACAGCCAGGACCTCTATACCAGGCGGTGTCAGGAGAAGAATGGCCCAGTACATCACTGAGGCTCCCTGACAGCCAGGACCTCTATACCAGGCGGTGTCAGGAGAAGAATGACCCAGTACATCACTGAGGCTCCCTGACATCCAGGACCTCTATACCAGGCGGTGTCAGGAGAAGAATGACCCAGTACATCACTGAGGCTCCCTGACATCCAGGACATCTATACCAGGCGGTGTCAGGCCTAGAAAACTGTAGTGATCAAAGCTAATGGACACTTTCATGAACAGCGAAGCGCTATCACAAACAAACCCCTCAATTTGAATATGGATTTAAATTATTTATTTATATTCCGCTCTGTTGTAGCTGAAGTACAAACCTAATTAAAGAACATTCTCATTTTCATTCAACTTCATTCTCAACCCCTGGGAAATTATAGAAAGCACAAAAATAATAATTGTAATGATAAAAATATATGTTTGTGATCCAAGTTCCAATTAGATGAGTTTTCCCCTTTTACTGATTGAAATAACGTACAGCGGTCGACTGATCTGTTCTATTAGGGTCTGAGGAGAAGCCTGTTTCTCTCCAGGGCATTGAACTATATTTCCCAGGCAGATTTACTGTTCTGCTATTGAAATAACGTACAGCGGTCGACTGATCTGTTCTATTAGGGTCTGAGGAGAAGCCTGTTTCTCTCCAGGGCATTGAACTATATTTCCCAGGCAGATTTACTGTTCTGCTATTGAAATAACGTACAGCGGTCGACTGATCTGTTCTATTAGGGTCTGAGGAGAAGCCTGTTTCTCTCCAGGGCATTGAACTATATTTCCCAGGCAGATTTGCATCTTAATCAAATATGCACTATTAAATGAATTACGACACTTTTGATAGAAATAGGTGGAAATATGAAAGTTGTATCATTTTTCTTCAATTATCTATGACTTCATGTTATTCTAAAAATAAATATTTATTGCAGTAAATATCTATTACAAACCCCGTAAATATCAGTTACAAACCCCATAAATGTCTATTTCAAACCCCATAAATGTCTATTACAAACCCCATAAATGTCTATTTCAATCCCCATAAATGTCTATTACAAACCCCATAAATGTCTATTTCAATCCCCATAAGTGTCTATTACAGTAAATATCTATTTCAAACCCCATAAATGGCACCCTTTTCCATATATAGTGCACTACGGGCACCCTATTCCATATATAGTGCACTACGGGCACCCTATTCCATATATAGTGCACTACGGGCACCCTATTCCATATATAGTGCACTACGGGCACCCTATTCCATATATAGTGCACTACTGGCACCTTATTTAGGACACACACCAGCTATCTCTGAAAACCATATCACCCAAAACATGAGGACAATCAAACACAATAAATATAATCTCCCCTCGCCTCCCCTTTTCTCTCCCCCTCGCCTCCCCTTTCTCTCCCCTCGCCTCCCCTTTCTCCCCCTCGCCTCCCCTTTCTCTCCCCTCGCCTCCCCCTTTCTCTCCCCGTGGTGACTTGACCAAAAAGTCACCCCAAATAACTGTGACCTCGTCAGACATGCTGCTGTGTTTAGCCTGCTGCTGTGATTTACTCTCCAACATGTCACCTGGTGACAACATATCACCTAGAGACGAGACTGGCGGGAGGCAGGGACGCTTTCTTTCTCCCCCCTCTCTGTCTCTCTCTCTCTCTCAATTACATTCAAATGGATTTATTGACATTGGTAACATGTATTTACATTGCCAAAGAAAGTGGAGGGTTAACTACTCTAGGTGTCTTGGTAGATGTGGAGGGTTAACTCCTCTAGGTGTCTTGGTAGATGTGGAGGGTTAACTACTCTAGGTGTCTTGATAGATGTGGAGGGTTAACTACTCTAGGTGTCTTGATAGATGTGGAGGGTTAACTCCTCTAGGTGTCTTGATAGATGTGGAGGGTTAACTCCTCTAGGTGTCTTGATAGATGTGGAGGGTTAACTCCTCTAGGTGTCTTGATAGATGTGGAGGGTTAACTCCTCTAGGTGTCTTGATAGATGTGGAGTGTTAACTCCTCTAGTTGTCTTGATAGATGTGGAGGGTTAACTCCTCTAGGTGTCTTGATAGATGTGGAGTGTTAACTCCTCTAGTTGTCTTGATAGATGTGGAGGGTTAACTCCTCTAGGTGTCTTGATAGATGTGGAGGGTTAACTCCTCTAGTTGTCTTGATAGATGTGGAGTGTTAACTCCTCTAGTTGTCTTGATAGATGTGGAGGGTTAACTCCTCTAGGTGTCTTGATAGATGTGGAGGGTTAACTCCTCTAGGTGTCTTGATAGATGTGGAGTGTTAACTCCTCTAGTTGTCTTGATAGATGTGGAGGGTTAACTCCTCTAGGTGTCTTGATAGATGTGGAGTGTTAACTCCTCTAGTTGTCTTGATAGATGTGGAGGGTTAACTCCTCTAGGTGTCTTGATAGATGTGGAGTGTTAACTCCTCTAGGTGTCTTGATAGATGTGGAGGGTTAACTCCTCTAGGTGTCTTGATAGATGTAGAGTGTTAACTCCTCTAGTTGTCTTGATAGATGTGGAGGGTTAACTCCTCTAGGTGTCTTGATAGATGTGGAGGGTTAACTCCTCTAGGTGTCTTGATAGATGTGGAGGGTTAACTCCTCTAGTTGTCTTGATAGATGTGGAGGGTTAACTCCTCTAGTTGTCTTGGTAGATGTGGAGGGTTAACTCCTCTAGGTGTCTTGGTAGATGTGGAGTGTTAACTCCTCTAGTTGTCTTGATAGATGTGGAGGGTTAACTCCTCTAGGTGTCTTGATAGATGTGGAGTGTTAACTCCTCTAGTTGTCTTGATAGATGTGGAGGGTTAACTCCTCTAGGTGTCTTGATAGATGTGGAGTGTTAACTCCTCTAGGTGTCTTGATATATGTGGAGTGTTAACTCCTCTAGTTGTCTTGATAGATGTGGAGTGTTAACTCCTCTATGTGTCTTGATAGATGTGGAGTGTTAACTCCTCTAGGTGTCTTGATAGATGTGGAGTGTTAACTCCTCTAGTTGTCTTGATAGATGTGGAGGGTTAACTCCTCTAGGTGTCTTGATAGATGTGGAGGGTAAACTCCTCTAGTTGTCTTGATAGATGTGGAGGGTTAACTCCTCTAGGTGTCTTGATAGATGTGGAGTGTTAACTCCTCTAGGCAGGCTTGTTTTCAAATTGCTGTGCGTTTTGTTGCCAACCTATTTTGCTACCTGACAACTTTACGGGTTTCACTTTTTAATTACCGTTCATATATTTATTTTTTCCTCGACTTTTTCACTCCGGACGCTTTATCTGGACACGATTCGTCAGGACCTCCAACAGCCGAAGCTAAGTAGTAACATTAACATGATGCCTTCTAATTGCAGCCGCTGTGCTCGCCTTACGGCGAGGATAGCTGTACTGCAAGCCCAGCTTCAGACGCAATCGTTAGGCAAGGGTAATTTCAGTGTAGGAAAGGATGAAACAGCGTCTGTGCCACCAGTAAGTACAGATAGTAGTATAAATCCCCTGGCACAGTCCCCGCAGCCGGACAACTTTCTCACGGTTTCTGGAAGGAAATGCTGTAGGAACGCTCAACCGGTGTCGCTCATTCAGCAGACAGAAACTTTCAACCGGTTCTCCCCATTAAGCAGCGGGTCGGTGTCAGAGGCCGAGTCTTCTCTGGTCTCTACTCCTCCCGTTACGGGGTCTGAGACGCCGAAGCTTCCCACCATTAGCTCTGACAAATTGAAAACTCTAGTCATTGGCGACTCCATTACCCGCAGTATTAGACTTAAAGCGAATCATCCAGCGATCATACACTTTTTACCCGGGGCAGGGCTACCGACGTTAAGGCTAATCTGAAGATGGTGCTGGCTAAAGCTAAAACTGGCGAGTGTAGAGAGTATAGAGATATTGTTATCCACGTCGGCACCAACGATGTTAGGATGAAACAGTCAGAGATCACCAAGCGCAACATAGCTTCTGCGTGCATATCAGCTAGAAAGATGTGTCGGCATCGAGTAATTGTCTCTGGCCCCCTCCCAGTTAGGGGGAGTGATGAGCTCTACAGCAGAGTCTCACAACTCAATCGCTGGTTGAAAACTGTTTTCTGCCCCTCCCAAAAGATAGAATTTGTAGATAATTGGCCCTCTTTCTGGGACTCGCCCACAAACAGGACCAAGCCTGACCTGCTGAGGAGTGACGGACTCCATCCTAGCTGGAGGGGTGCTCTCATCTTATCTGCCAACATAGACAGGGCTCTAACTCCTCTAGCTCCACAATGAAATAGGGTGCAGGCCAGGCAGCAGGCTATTAGCCAGCCTGCCAGCATAGTGGAGTCTGCCACTAGCATAGTTAGTGTAGTCAGCTCAGCTATCACCATTGAGACCGTGTCTGTGCCTCGACCTGGGTTGGGCAAAACTAAACATGGCGGTGTTCGCCTTAGCAATCTCACTAGGATAAAGACCACCTCCATTCCTGTCATTACTGAAAGAGATCATGATACCTCACATCTCAAAATAGGGCTACTTAATGTTAGATCCCTTACTTCAAAGGCAATTATAGTCAATGAACTAATCACTGATCATAATCTTGATGTGATTGGCCTGACTGAAACATGGCTTAAGCCTGATGAATTTACTGTGTTAAATGAGGCCTCACCTCCTGGCTACACTAGTGACCATATCCCCGTGCATCCCGCAAAGGCGGAGGTGTTGCTAACATTTACGATAGCAAATTTCAATTTACAAAAAAAATGACGTTTTCCTTTGAGCTTCTAGTCATGAAATCTATGCAGCCTACTCAATCACTTTTTATAGCTACTGTTTACAGGCCTCCCGGCCATATACAGCGTTTCTCACTGAGTTCCCTGAATTCCTATCAGACCTTGTAGTCATTGCAGATAATATTCTAATCTTTGGTGACTTTAATATTCACATGGAAAAGTCCACAGACCCACTCCAAAAGGCTTTTGGAGCCATCATCGACTCAGTGGGTTTTGTCCAACATGTCTCTGGACCCACTCACTCACAGTCATACGCTGGACCTAGTTTTGTCCCATGGAATAAATGTTGTGGATCTTAATGTTTTTCCTCATAATCCTGGACTATCAGACCACCATTTTATTACGTTTGCAATTGCAACAAATAATCTGCTCAGACCCCAACCAAGGAACATCAAAAGTCGTGCTATAAATTCACAGATAACACAAAGATTCCTTGATGCCCTTCCAGACTCCCTCTGCCTACCCAAGGACGCCAGAGGACAAAAATCCGTTAACCACCTAACTGAGGATCTCAATTTAACCTTGCGCAATACCCTAGATGCAGTTGCACCCCTAAAAACTAAAAAATGTCTCATAAGAAACTAGCTCCATGGTACACAGAAAATACCCGAGCTCTGAAGCAAGCTTCCAGAAAATTGGAACGGAAATGGCGCCACACCAAACTGGAAGTCTTCCGACTAGCTTGGAAGGATGGTACCGTGCAGTACCGAAGAGCCCTTACTGCTGCTCGATCGTCCTATTTTTCTAACTTAATTGAGGAAAATAAGAACAATCCGAAATTCCTTTTGATACTGTGGCAAAGCTAACTAAAAAGCAGCATTCCCCAAGAGAGGATGACTTGCACTTTAGCAGTGATAAATTCATGAACTTCTTTGAGGAAAAGATTATGATTATTAGAAAGCAAATTACGGACTCCTCTTTAAACCTGCGTATTCCTCCAAACCTCAGTTGTCCTGAGTCTGCACAACTCTGCCAGGACCTAGGATCAAGAGAGACGCTCAAGTGTTTTAGTACTATATCTCTTGACACAATGATGAAAATAATCATGGCCTCTAAACCTTCAAGCTGTATACTGGACCCTATTCCAACTAAACTACTGAAAGAGCTGCTTCCTGTGCTTGGCCCTCCTATGTTGAACATAATAAACGGCTCTCTATCCACTGGATGTGTACCAAACTCACTAAAAGTGGCAGTAATAAAGCCTCTCTTGAAAAAGCCAAACCTTGACCCAGAAAATATAAAAAACTATCGGCCTATATCGAATCTTCCATTCCTCTCAAAGATTTTAGAGAAGGCTGTTGCGCAGCAACTCACTGCCTTCCTGAAGACAAACAATGTATACGAAATGCTTCAGTCTGGTTTTAGACCCCATCATAGCACTGAGACGGCACTTGTGAAGGTGGTAAATGACATTTTGATGGCATCGGACCGAGGCTCTGCATCTGTCCTCGTGCTCCTAGACCTTAGTGCTGCTTTTGATACCATCGATCACCACATTCTTTGGAGAGATTGGAAACCCAAATTGGTCTACACGGACATGTTCTGGCCTGGTTTAGGTCTTATCTGTCGGAAAGATATCAGTTTGTCTCTGTGAATGGTTTGTCCTCTGACAAATCAACTGTACATTTCGGTGTTCCTCAAGGTTCTGTTTTAGGACCACTATTGTTTTCACTATATATTTTACCTCTTGGGGATGTTATTCGAAAACATAATGTAAACTTTCACTGCTATGCGGATGACACACAGCTGTACATTTCAATGAAACATGGTGAAGCACCAAAATTGCCCTCGCTAGAAGCATGTGTTTCAGACATAAGGAAGTGGATGGCTGCAAACTTTCTACTATTAAACTCGGACAAAACAGAGATGCTTGTTCTAGGTCCCAAGAAACAAAGAGATCTTCTGTTGAATCTGACAATTAATCTTAATGGTTGTACAGTCGTCTCAAATAAAACTGTGAAGGACCTCGGTGTTACTCTGGACCCTGATCTCTCTTTTTGAAGAACATATCAAGACCATTTCGAGGACAGCTTTTTTCCATCTACGTAACATTGCAAAAATCAGAAACTTTCTGTCCAAAAATGATGCAGAAAAATTAATCCATGCTTTTGTCACTTCTAGGTTAGACTACTGCAATGCTCTATTTTCCGGCTACCCGGATAAAGCACTAAATAAACTTCAGTTAGTGCTAAATACGGCTGCTAGAATCCTGACTAGAACCAAAAATTTGATCATATTACTCCAGTGCTAGCCTCTCTACACTGGCTTCCTGTCAAAGCAAGGGCTGATTTCAAGGTTTTACTGCTAACCTACAAAGCATTACATGGGCTTGCTCCTACCTACCTCTCTGATTTGGTCCTGCCGTACATACCTATACGTACGCTACGGTCACAAGACGCAGGCCTCCTAATTGTCCCTAGAATTTCTAAGCAAACAGCTGGAGGCAGGGCTTTCTCCTATAGAGCTCCATTTTTATGGAACGGTCTGCCTACCCATGTCAGAGACGCAAACTCGGTCTCAACCTTTAAGTCTTTACTGAAGACTCATCTCTTCAGTGGGTCATATGATTGAGTGTAGTCTGGCCCAGGAGTGGGAAGGTGAACGGAAAGGCTCTGGAGCAACGAACCGCCCTTGCTGTCTCTGCCTGGCCGGTTCCCCTTTTTCCACTGGGATTCTCTGCCTCTAACCCTGTTACGGGGGCTGAGTCACTGGCTTGCTGGGGCTCTCTCGTGCCGTCCCTGGGGGGGATGCGTCACCTGGGTGGGTTGATTCACTGTTGTGGTCGGCCTGTCTGGGTTCCCCCACCCCTTGGGTTGTACCGTGTCGGAGATCTTTGTGGGCTATACTCGGCCTTGTCTCAGGATGGTAAGTTGGTGGTTGAAGATTTCCCTCTAGTGGTGTGGGGGCTGTGCTTTGGCAAAGTGGGTGGGGTTATATCCTTCCTGTTTGGCCCTGTCCGGGGTGTCCTCGGATGGGGCCACAGTGTCTCCTGACCCCTCCTGTCTCAGCCTCCAGTATTTATGCTGCAGTAGTTTATGTGTCGGGGGCTAGGGTCAGTTTGTTTATCTGGAGTACTTCTCCTGTCCTATTCGGTGTCCTGTGTAAATCTAAGTGTGCGTTCTCTAATTCTCTCCTTCTCTCTTTCTTTCTCTCTCTCGGAGGACCTGAGCCCTAGAACCATGCCCCAGGACTACCTGACATGATGACTCCTTGCTGTCCCCAGTCCACCTGGCCATGCTGCTGCTCCAGTTTCAACTGGCCTGGGCCCTAGGACCATGTCCCAGGACTACCTGACATGAGGACTCCTTGCTGTCCCCAGTCCACCTGGCCATGCTCCTGCTCCAGTTTCAACTGTTCTGCCTTACTATTATTCAACCATGCTGGTCATTTATGAACATTTGAACATCTTGGCCACGTTCTGTTATAATCTCCACCTGGCACAGCCAGAAGAGGACTGGCCACCCCACATATGCTCTCTCTAATTCTCTCTTTCTTTCTCTCTCTCGGAGGACCTGAGCCCTAGGACCGTGCCCCAGGACTACCTGACATGATGGCTCCTTGCTGTCCCCAGTCCATCTGACTGTGCTGCTGCTCCAGTTTCAACTGTTCTGCCTTATTATTATTTGACCATGCTGGTCATTTATGAACATTTGAACATCTTGGTCATGTTCTGTTATAATCTCTACCCGGCACAGCCAGAAGAGGACTGGCCACCCCACATAGCCCGGTTCCTCTCTAGGTTTCTTCCTAGGTTTTGGCCTTTCTAGGGAGTTTTTCCTAGCCACCGTGCTTTTACACCTGCATTGTTTGCTGTTTGGGGTTTTAGGCTGGGTTTCTGTACAGCACTTTGAGATATCAGCTGATGTACGAAGGGCTATATAAATAAATTTGATTTGATTTGATTTGATGTGGAGGGTTAACTCCTCTAGGTGTCTTGATAGATGTAGAGTGTTAACTCCTCTAGTTGTCTTGATAGATGTGGAGGGTTAACTCCTCTAGGTGTCTTGATAGATGTGGAGGGTTAACTCCTCTAGGTGTCTTGATAGATGTGGAGGGTTAACTCCTCTAGTTGTCTTGATAGATGTGGAGGGTTAACTCCTCTAGTTGTCTTGGTAGATGTGGAGGGTTAACTCCTCTAGGTGTCTTGGTAGATGTGGAGGGTTAACTCCTCTAGGTGTCTTGATAGATGTGGAGGGTTAACTCCTCTAGGTGTCTTGATAGATGTGGAGTGTTAACTCCTCTAGGTGTCTTGATAGATGTGCAGGGTAAACTCCTCTAGTTGTCTTGATAGATGTGGAGTGTTAACTCCTCTAGGTGTCTTGATAGATGTGGAGTGTTAACTCCTCTAGTTGTCTTGATAGATGTGGAGTGTTAACTCCTCTAGGTGTCTTGATAGATGTGGAGTGTTAACTCCTCTAGGTGTCTTGATAGATGTGGAGTGTTAACTCCTCTAGGTGTCTTGATAGATGTGGAGGGTAAACTCCTCTAGTTGTCATGATAGATGTGGAGGGTTAACTCCTCTAGGTGTCTTGATAGATGTGGAGGGTTAACTCCTCTAGTTGTCTTGATAGATGTGGAGGGTTAACTCCTCTAGGTGTCTTGATAGATGTGGAGGGTTAACTCCTCTAGGTGTCTTGGTAGATGTGGAGGGTTAACTACTCTAGGTGTCTTGGTAGATGTGGAGTGTTAACTACTCTAGGTGTCTTGATAGATGTGGAGTGTTAACTACTCTAGGTGTCTTGATAGTTGTGGAGGGTTAACTACTCTAGGTGTCTTGGTAGATGTGGAGGGTTAACTACTCTAGGTGTCTTGATAGATGTGGAGGGTTAACTACTCTAGGTGTTTTGGTAGATGTGGAGGGTTAACTACTCTAGGTGTCTTGGTAGATGTGGAGGGTAAACTCCTCTAGGTGTCTTGATAGATGTGGAGGGTTAACTACTCTAGGTGTCTTGGTAGATGTGGAGGGTTAACTCCTCTAGGTGTCTTGATAGATGTGGAGGGTTAACTCCTCTAGGTGTCTTGATAGATGTGGAGGGTTAACTCCTCTAGTTGTCTTGATAGATGTGGAGGGTTAACTCCTCTAGGTGTCTTGATAGATGTGGAGGGTTAACTCCTCTAGGTGTCTTGGTAGATGTGGAGGGTTAACTCCTCTAGGTGTCTTGATAGATGTGGAGGGTTAACTCCTCTAGGTGTCTTGATAGATGTGGAGGGTTAACTCCTCTAGGTGTCTTGATAGATGTGGAGGGTTAACTCCTCTAGGTGTCTTGATAGATGTGGAGGGTTAACTCCTCTAGGTGTCTTGATAGATGTGGAGGGTTAACTCCTCTAGGTGTCTTGATAGATGTGGAGGGTAAACTCCTCTAGGTGTCTTGGTAGATGTGGAGGGTAAACTCCTCTATGTGTCTTGGTAGATGTGGAGGGTTAACTCCTTTAGTTGTCTTGATAGATGTGGAGGGTTAACTCCTCTAGTTGTCTTGATAGAGGTGGAGGGTTAACTCCTCTAGTTGTCTTGATAGATGTGGAGGGTTAACTCCTTTAGTTGTCTTGATAGATGTGGAGGGTTAACTCCTCTAGTTGTCTTGATAGATGTGGAGTGTTAACTCCTTTAGTTGTCTTGATAGATGTGGAGGGTTAACTCCTTTAGTTGTCTTGATAGATGTGGAGTGTTAACTCCTTTAGTTGTCTTGATAGATGTGGATGGTTAACTCATTTAGCTATCTTGGTAGATGTGGAGGGTTAACTCATCTAATTGTCTTGATCGATGTGGAGGGTTAACTCCTTTAGTTGTCTTGATAGATGTGGAGGGTTAACTCCTCTAGTTGTCTTGATAGATGTGGAGGGTTAACTCCTTTCATTGTCTTGATAGATATGGAGGGTTAACTCCTTTAGTTGTCTTGATAGATGTGGAGGGTTAACTCCTCTAGTTGTCTTGATAGATGTGGAGGGTTAACTCCTCTAGTTGTCTTGATAGATGTGAAGGGTTAACTCCTTTAGTTGTCTTGATAGATGTGGAGGGTTAACTCCTCTAGTTGTCTTGATAGATGTGGAGGGTTAACTACTCTAGGTGTCTTGGTAGATGTGGAGTGTTAACTACTCTAGTTGTCTTGATAGATGTGGAGGGTTAACTCCTCTAGTTGTCTTGAGAGATGTGGAGGGTTAACTCCTCTAGTTGTCTTGATAGATGTGGAGGGTTAAATCCTCTAGTTGTCTTGATAGATGTGGAGGGTTAACTCCTTTAGTTGTTTTAGAGATGTGGAGGGTTAACTCCTCTAGTTGTCTTGATAGATGTGGAGGGTTAACTCCTCTAGTTGTCTTGATAGATGTGGAGGGTTAACTACCTAGTTGTCTTGATAGATGTGGAGGGTTAACTCCTCTAGTTGTCTTGATAGATGTGGAGGGTTAACTCCTTTAGTTGTCTTGATAGATGTGGAGGGTTAACTCCTTTAGTTGTCTTGATAGATGTGGAGGGTTAACTCCTCTAGTTGTCTTGATAGATGTGGAGGGTTAACTCATCTAGTTGTCTTGATAGATGTGGAGGATTAACTCATCTAGTTGTCTTGGTAGATGTGGAGGGTTAACTCCTCTAGTTGTCTTGATAGATGTGGAGGGTTAACTCCTCTAGTTGTCTTGATAGATGTGGAGGGTTACCTCCTCTAGTTGTGTCTCCCTATGTGATTGCTAGACATTCCTTTATCTGTTTTCCCTGATTTAGTTTTCCTCCAACTTTGTGGTTTCCATCCTGTCTTTCAGTTCGGTGTGGGTTTTTATGTTGTTTGCCTGTTCTTGGTCAATTCAGTGGGTCTCATGGTGGGTGTCTTGTAGGTTCCAGTTGTTGTTGCTAGTCAACATTCAGTAGACACTCCCATGAGTGTCTTTCAGAACCTCTCCTAAAACCAGACCTTTTTCCTTTTGGTTGTTGTATGAATGACTCTTTGTTAGTTCCCTCTTCTGTCTGAGAGACATGATTTGGTTTTCTAGCTGGGTAACGTACCAACAGTGTTGAAGTAGGAGAGGCAAAACCCATAGAAAATCAGGTTGAACTTACAGTGTTTGTTGCTCTAGTGCTTGTTGTCATGGCAACGTGTCACTCATCTAGCTCCTGGTAGATATGGGAGTTTATCAGGATTAGATTCGTTTTCAAATTATTTGTGGGTCTGTGTAATCTGAGGGAAATATGTGTCTCTAATATGGTCATACATTGGGCAGGAAGTTAGGAAGTGCAGCTCAGTTTCCACCTCATTTTCTGGGCAGTGAGCACATAGCCTGTCTTCTCTTGAGAGACAGTCTGTACATTTTCAAAGATGTACTTACTTTTTGGTCAGTCACAGTGGTCAGGTATTATGCCACTGTGTACTCTCTGTTTAGGGCCAGTCACAGTGGTCAGGTATTCTGCCACTGTGTACTCTCTGTTTAGGGCCAGTCACAGTGGTCAGGTATTCTGCCACTGTGTACTCTCTGTTTAGGGCCAGTCACAGTGGTCAGGTATTCTGCCACTCTGTACTCTCTGTTTAGGGCAACATAACATTCCAGTCTGCTCTGTTTTTCTGTAAATTCTTTCCATTTTCTCATGATTTGGTCTAATTGTGTTTCTGTCATTGGGCTCTGTGGGGTGTGTTTGTGAACAGAGCCCCAGGACCAGCTGGAAGAGGGGACTCATCTCTGTAGGTGAGGGCTTTGTTTTGGAACGATTTTAATTGCTCTTTTCTGGATTTGGATAATTAGCATGAAATCATTCTAATTCGTCTCTGCATTATCTGTTGTCTTACGTTGTACACGGTGGATGTTTTTGCAGAATTCTGCAGGCAGAGTCTCAATTTGGTGTCTGTCCCATTTTGTGAATTCTTGGTTGGTGAGTGGACCCCAGACCTCATAACTGATTCCAGTATCTTTTGCCAAATCCTAAATGGGGAGGTCAAATGTTATGTTCCTTTTGACAGTGTAGAAGAGTCTTTCTTGCCATGTCTCTCAGATCGTTGGCAGCTGTGTGGAAGTTACCTGTGGTGAGGATGTTTAGGTCGAGGTAGTTCTAGTGTTGTCTTCTCCCAAGGGAGACGGTGTCTAGGTGGAATTTGTATTTATGCTCCTGGCAACTATCAATACAGTCAGTGAAGTGGTCTGTTGATATCATTACAGTCAGTGAAGTGGTCTGTTGATATCATTACAGAGGTGAAGTGGTCTGTTGATATCATTACAGAGGTGAAGTGGTCTGTTGATATCATTCCAGTCAGTGAAGTGGTCTGTTGTCTCAGTCTGTTGATATCATTACAGTCAGTGAAGTGGTCTGTTGATATCATTACAGTCAGTGAAGTGGTCTGTTGATATCATTACAGAGGTGAAGTGGTCTGTTGATATCATTACAGTCAGTGAAGTGGTCTGTTGTCTCAGTCTGTTGATATCATTACAGTCAGTGAAGTGGTCTGTTGTCTCAGTCTGTTGATATCATTCCAGTCAGTGAAGTGGTCTGTTGTCTCAGTCTGTTGATATCATTACAGTCAGTGAAGTGGTCTGTTGTCTCAGTCTGTTGATATCATTACAGTCAGTGAAGTGGTCTGTTGTCTCAGTCTGTTGATATCATTACAGTCAGTGAAGTGGTCTGTTGATATCATTACAGTCAGTGAAGTGGTCTGTTGATATCAATACAGTCAGTGAAGTGGTCTGTTGATATCATTACAGTCAGTGAAGTGGTCTGTTGATATCATTCCAGTCAGTGAAGTGGTCTGTTGATATCATTCCAGTCAGTGAAGTGGTCTGTTGATATCAATACAGTCAGTGAAGTGGTCTGTTGATATCATTACAGAGGTGAAGTGGTCTGTTGTCTCAGTCTGTTGATATCATTCCAGTCAGTGAAGTGGTCTGTTGTCTCAGTCTGTTGATATCATTACAGTCAGTGAAGTGGTCTGTTGATATCATTCCAGTCAGTGAAGTGGTCTGTTGATATCATTACAGAGGTGAAGTGGTCTGTTGTCTCAGTCTGTTGATATCATTCCAGTCAGTGAAGTGGTCTGTTGATATCATTACAGTCAGTGAAGTGGTCTGTTGTCTCAGTCTGTTGATATCATTCCAGTCAGTGAAGTGGTCTGTTGATATCATTCCAGTCAGTGAAGTGGTCTGTTGATATCATTACAGTCAGTGAAGTGGTCTGTTGTCTCAGTCTGTTGATATCATTACAGTCAGTGAAGTGGTCTGTTGTCTCAGTCTGTTGATATCATTCCAGTCAGTGAAGTGGTCTGTTGATATCATTCCAGTCAGTGAAGTGGTCTGTTGATATCATTACAGTCAGTGAAGTGGTCTGTTGTCTCAGTCTGTTGATATCATTCCAGTCAGTGAAGTGGTCTGTTGATATCATTACAGTCAGTGAAGTGGTCTGTTGTCTCAGTCTGTTGATATCATTCCAGTCAGTGAAGTGGTCTGTTGTCTCAGTCTGTTGATATCATTCCAGTCAGTGAAGTGGTCTGTTGATATCATTACAGAGGTGAAGTGGTCTGTTGTCTCAGTCTGTTGATATCATTACAGTCAGTGAAGTGGTCTGTTGTCTCAGTCTGTTGATATCATTACAGTCAGTGAAGTGGTCTGTTGATATCATTACAGTCAGTGAAGTGGTCTGTTGATATCATTCCAGTCAGTGAAGTGGTCTGTTGTCTCAGTCTGTTGATATCATTCCAGTCAGTGAAGTGGTCTGTTGTCTCAGTCTGTTGATATCATTACAGTCAGTGAAGTGGTCTGTTGTCTCAGTCTGTTGATATCATTACAGTCAGTGAAGTGGTCTGTTGTCTCAGTCTGTTGATATCATTCCAGTCAGTGAAGTGGTCTGTTGATATCATTACAGAGGTGAAGTGGTCTGTTGTCTCAGTCTGTTGATATCATTACAGTCAGTGAAGTGGTCTGTTGATATCATTACAGTCAGTGAAGTGGTCTGTTGTCTCAGTCTGTTGATCTATATGAATACAGACCACACCCCCCAGCCACCCAGATCTATATGAATACAGACCACACCCCCCAGCCACCCAGATCTATATGAATACAGACCACACCCCCCAGCCATCCAGATCTATATGAATACAGACCACACCCCCCAGCCACCCAAATCTATATGAATACAGACCACACCCCCAGCCATCCAGATCTATATGAATACAGACCACACCCCCCAGCCTTCCAGATCTATATGAATACAGACCACACCCCCAGCCATCCAGATCTATATGAATACAGACCACACCCCCAGCCATCCAGATCTATATGAATACAGACCACACCCCCAGTGATCCAGATCTATACGAATACAGACCACACCCCCAGCCATCCAGATCTATATGAATACAGACCACACCCCCAGCCATCCAGATCTATACGAATACAGACCACACCCCCAGCCATCCAGATCTATACGAATACAGACCACACCCCCAGCCTTCCAGATCTATATGAATACAGACCACACCCCCCAGCCATCCAGATCTATATGAATACAGACCACACCCCCAGATCTATATGAATACAGACCACACCCCCCAGATCTATATTAATACAGACCACACCCCCAGCCATCCAGATCTATATGAATACAGACCACACCCCCAGCCATCCAGATCTATATGAATACAGACCACACCCCCAGCCATCCAGATCTATATGAATACAGACCACACCCCCAGCCATCCAGATCTATATGAATACAGACCACACCCCCCAGATCTATATGAATACAGACCACACCCCCAGCCATCCAGATCTATATGAATACAGACCACACCCCCAGCCATCCAGATCTATATGAATACAGACCACACCCCCAACCATCCAGATCTATACGAATACAGACCACACCCCCCAGCCATCCAGATCTATACGAATACAGACCACACCCCCAGCCATCCAGATCTATACGAATACAGACCACACCCCCCAGCCATCCAGATCTATATGAATACAGACCACACCCCCAGCCATCCAGATCTATATGAATACAGACCACACCCCCAGCCATCCAGATCTATATGAATACAGACCACACCCCCAACCATCCAGATCTATATGAATACAGACCACACGCCCAGCCATCCAGATCTATATGAATACAGACCACACCCCCAGCCATCCAGATCTATATGAATACAGACCACACCCCCAGCCATCCAGATCTATATGAATACAGACCACACCCCCCAACCATCCAGATCTATATGAATACAGACCACACCCCCAGCCATCCAGATCTATATGAATACAGACCACACCCCCAGCCATCCAGATCTATATGAATACAGACCACACACCCCAGCCATCCAGATCTATACGAATACAGACCACACCCCCAGCCATCCAGATCTATATGAATACAGACCACACCCCCAGCCATCCAGATCTATATGAATACAGACCACACCCCCAACCATCCAGATCTATACGAATACAGACCACACCCCCAGCCATCCAGATCTATATGAATACAGACCACACCCCCCAGCCATCCAGATCTATATGAATACAGACCACACCCCCAGCCATCCAGATCTATATGAATACAGACCACACCCCCAGCCATCCAGATCTATATGAATACAGACCACACCCCCAACCATCCAGATCTATATGAATACAGACCACACCCCCAGCCATCCAGATCTATATGAATACAGACCACACCCCCAGCCATCCAGATCTATATGAATACAGACCACACACCCCAGCCATCCAGATCTATATGAATACAGACCACACCTCCCAGCCATCCAGATCTATACGAATACAGACCACACCCCCAACCATCCAGATCTATATGAATACAGACCACACCCCCAGCCATCCAGATCTATATGAATACAGACCACACCCCCAGATCTATATGAATACAGACCACACCCCCAGCCATCCAGATCTATATGAATACAGACCACACCCCCAGCCATCCAGATCTATATGAATACAGACCACACCCCCAGATCTATATGAATACAGACCACATCCCCAGCCATCCAGATCTATATGAATACAGACCACACCCCCAGCCATCCAGATCTATATGAATACAGACCACACCCCCAGCCATCCAGATCTATACGAATACAGACCACACCCCCAGCCATCCAGATCTATACGAATACAGACCACACCCCCAGATCTATACGAATACAGACCACACCCCCAGCCATCCAGATCTATACGAATACAGACCACACACCCCAGATCTATATGAATACAGACCACACCCCCAGCCATCCAGATCTATATGAATACAGACCACACCCCCAGCCATCCAGATCTATATGAATACAGACCACACCCCCAGCCATCCAGATCTATACGAATACAGACCACACCCCCAGATCTATACGAATACAGACCACACCCCCAGCCATCCAGATCTATACGAATACAGACCACACCCCCAGATCTATATGAATACAGACCACACCCCCAGCCATCCAGATCTATACGAATACAGACCACACCCCCAGCCATCCAGATCTATACGAATACAGACCACACCCCCAGATCTATATGAATACAGACCACACCCCCAGCCATCCAGATCTATATGAATACAGACCACACCCCCCAGATCTATATGAATACAGGCCACACCCCCCAGCCATCCAGGTAGCTTTACATCTCACCTCTTCTCTCCCATGCAGACTTATAGAACAATAACAATTGATTTGTATTTGTGGTTTTCATCTATTAATATCTCAGCGTCCTCCTCCACTCCTGTGTGTGTGTGTGTGTGTGTGTGTGTGTGTGTGTGTGTGTGTGTGTGTGTGTGTGTGTGTGTGTGTGTGTGTGTGTGTGTGTGTGTGTGTGTGTGTGTGTGTGTGTGTGTGTGTGTGTGTGTGTGTGTGTGTGTGTGTGTGTGTGTGTGTGTGTGTGTGTGTGTGTGTGTGTGTGTCTGTGTGTCTGTGTGTCTGTGTGTCTGTGTGTCCTGATGATACACCTCCTCCCCCTGGCCCGTGGGTTACCGTGCGTTACACCCGAGTGATGCTTAATCTACTGACTCCTCTCATCCCTCTCTCTTCCTCTCCTTCATTCTCATTCGTTTCCACTAAATGTATGAATGAGAGGCGCTTTGTAAGCGATTCACAGACACAGCCCAGCCTCCTCCCCTCGCTCTGGAAATCAATGCTTTGTTGCAGATGATGGAATGTTGTGTTACTGCGACTCCTGGCTCTGCCTCTCCTTGCTCTCCCTCAGACAGACCGCTGTGACTCCTGGCTCTGCCTCTCCTTGCTCTCCCTCAGACAGACCGCTGTGACTCCTGGCTCTGCCTCTCCTTGCTCTCCCTCAGACAGACCGCTGTGACTCCTGGCTCTGCCTCTCCTTGCTCTCCCTCAGACAGACCGCTGTGACTCCTGGCTCTGCCTCTCCTTGCTCTCCCTCAGACAGACCGCTGTGACTCCTGGCTCTGCTGCCTCTCCTTGCTCTCCCTCAGACAGATCGCTGCGGTACTGGAGATGGCTGATTGAATTTATCTGAACATAACGCGCCTAAATAGGTTTCCCCACTTGCATATGAGCCAGGCTGCGGAGAGGCTGAAACGAGAGAGGAAAGGACTGAGGTAATGAGAAGAGAGAGAGCGAGAGAGACAGACAGAGACAGTAAGACAAAATAATGGTGTTCTAGTTGCCAGGAGCATACATACAAATTCCACCTAGACACCGTCTCCCTTGGGAGAAGACAACACTAGAACTACCTCGACCTAAACATCCTCACCACAGGTAACTTCCACACAGCTGCCAACGATCTGAGAGACATGGCAAGAAAGACTCTTCTACACTGTCAAAAGGAACATACCATTTGACTTCCCCATTTAGGATTTGGCAAAAGATACTGGAATCAGTTATGAGGTCTGGGGTCCGCTCACCAACCAAGAATTCACAAAATGGGACAGACACCAAATTGAGACTCTGCCTGCAGAATTCTGCAAAAACATCCACCGTGTACAACGTAAGACAACAGATAATGCAGAGACAAATTAGAATGATTTTATGCTAATTATCCAAATCCAGAAAAGAGCAATTAAAATCATTCCAAAACAAAGCACCTCACCTACAGAGATGAGTCCCCTCTTCCAGCTGGTCCTGGGGCTCTGTTCACAAACACACCCCACAGAGCATACCATTAGACTTCCCAGGTATATCTCTCTGGTCACCCCCAAAACCAACTCCTCCTTTGGCCGCCTCTCCTTCCAGTTTTCTGCTGCCAATGACTGGAACGAACTACAAAAATCTCTGAAACTGGAAACACTTATCTCCCTCACTAGCTTTAACCACCAGCTGTCAGAGCAGCTCACAGATTACTGCACCTGTACATAGCCCACCTATAATTTAGCCCAAACATCTACCTCTCCCCTACAGTATTTATTGATTTATTTTGGTCCTTCGCACCCCATTATTTCTATCTCTACTTTGCACATTCTTCCACTGCAAAACTACCATTCCAGTGTTTTACTTGCTATATTGTATTTACTTTGCCACCATGGCCTTTTTTTGCCTTTACCTCCCTTCTCACCTCATTTGCTCACATCGTATATAGACTTGTTTATACTGTATTATTGACTGTATGTTTGTTTTACTCCATGTGTAACTCTGTGTCGAACTGCTTTGCTTTATCTTGGCCAGGTCGCAATTGTAAATGAGAACTTGTTCTCAACTTGCCTACCTGGTTAAATAAAGGTGAAATAAAAATATCAACAGACCACTTCACTGACTGTAATGATATCAACAGACCACTTCACTGACTGTAAATGATAGTTGCCAGGAGCATAAATACAAATTCCACCTAGACACCGTCTCCCTTGGGAGAAGACAACACTAGAACTACCTCGACCTAAACATCCTCACCACAGGTAACTTCCACACAGCTGCCAACGATCTGAGAGACATGGCAAGAAAGACTCTTCTACACTGTCAAAAGGAACATAACATTTGACCTCCCCATTTAGGATTTGGCAAAAGATACTGGAATCAGTTATGAGGTCTGGGGTCCACTCACCAACCAAGAATTCACAAAATGGGACAGACACCAAATTGAGACTCTGCCTGCAGAATTCTGCAAAAACATCCACCGTGTACAACGTAAGACAACAGATAATGCAGAGACAAATTAGAATGATTTCATGCTAATTATCCAAATCCAGAAAAGAGCAATTAAAATCGTTCCAAAACAAAGCCCTCACCTACAGAGATGAGTCCCCT
The DNA here is from genome assembly GCF_021184085.1 of Oncorhynchus gorbuscha. NCBI lineage: Eukaryota > Metazoa > Chordata > Actinopteri > Salmoniformes > Salmonidae > Oncorhynchus > Oncorhynchus gorbuscha. The sequence goes on along the minus strand of NW_025745910.1, from coordinate 132,803 downwards.
CTTCCAGCTGGTCCTGGGGCTCTGTTCACAAACACACCCCACAGAGCCCAATGACAGAAACACAATTAGACCAAATCATGAGAAAATGGAAAGAATTTACAGAAAAACAGAGCAGACTGGAATGTTATGTTGCCCTAAACAGAGAGTACAGAGTGGCAGAATACCTGACCACTGTGACTGGCCCTAAACAGAGAGTACACAGTGGCAGAATACCTGACCACTGTGACTGACCCTAAACAGAGAGTACATAGTGGCAGAATACCTGACCACTGTGACTGGCCCTAAACAGAGAGTACACAGTGGCAGAATACCTGACCACTGTGACTGACCCTAAACAGAGAGTACATAGTGGCATAATACCTGACCACTGTGACTGACCAAAAAGTAAGTACATCTTTGAAAATGTACAGACTGTCTCTCAAGAGAAGACAGGCTATGTGCTCACTGCCCAGAAAATGAGGTGGAAACTGAGCTGCACTTCCTAACTTCCTGCCCAATGTATGACCATATTAGAGACACATATTTCCCTCAGATTACACAGACCCACAAATAATTTGAAAACGAATCTAATCCTGATAAACTCCCATATCTACCAGGAGCTAGATGAGTGACACGTTGCCATGACAACAAGCACTAGAGCAACAAACACTGTAAGTTCAACCTGATTTTCTATGGGTTTTGCCTCTCCTACTTCAACACTGTTGGTACGTTACCCAGCTAGAAAACCAAATCATGTCTCTCAGACAGAAGAGGGAACTAACAAAGAGTCATTCATACAACAACCAAAAGGAAAAAGGTCTGGTTTTAGGAGAGGTTCTGAAAGACACTCATGGGAGTGTCTACTGAATGTTGACTAGCAACAACAACTGGAACCTACAAGACACCCACCATGAGACCCACTGAATTGACCAAGAACAGGCAAACAACATAAAAACCCACACCGAACTGAAAGACAGGATGGAAACCACAAAGTTGGAGGAAAACTAAATCAGGGAAAACAGATAAAGGAATGTCTAGCAATCACATAGGGAGACACAACTAGAGGAGGTAACCCTCCACATCTATCAAGACAACTAGAGGAGTTAACCCTCCACATCTATCAAGACAACTAGAGGAGTTAACCCTCCACATCTACCAAGACAACTAGATGAGTTAATCCTCCACATCTATCAAGACAACTAGATGAGTTAACCCTCCACATCTATCAAGACAACTAAAGGAGTTAACCCTCCACATCTATCAAGACAACTAAAGGAGTTAACCCTCCACATCTATCAAGACAACTAAAGGAGTTAACCCTCCACATCTATCAAGACAACTAGATGAGTTAACCCTCCACATCTACCAAGATAACTAAAGGAGTTAACCCTCCACATCTATCAAGACAACTAAAGGAGTTAACCCTCCACATCTATCAAGACAACTAGAGGAGTTAACCCTCCACATCTCTAAAACAACTAAAGGAGTTAACCCTCCACATCTATCAAGACAACTAGAGGAGTTAACCCTCCACATCTATCAAGACAACTAAAGGAGTTAACCCTCCACATCTATCAAGACAACTAAAGGAGTTAACCCTCCACATCTATCAAGACAACTAGAGGAGTTAACCCTCCACATCTATCAAGACAACTAGGTAGTTAACCCTCCACATCTATCAAGACAACTAGAGGAGTTAACCCTCCACATCTATCAAGACAACTAGAGGAGTTAACCCTCCACATCTCTAAAACAACTAAAGGAGTTAACCCTCCACATCTATCAAGACAACTAGAGGATTTAACCCTCCACATCTATCAAGACAACTAGAGGAGTTAACCCTCCACATCTCTCAAGACAACTAGAGGAGTTAACCCTCCACATCTATCAAGACAACTAGAGTAGTTAACACTCCACATCTACCAAGACACCTAGAGTAGTTAACCCTCCACATCTATCAAGACAACTAGAGGAGTTAACCCTCCACATCTATCAAGACAACTAAAGGAGTTAACCCTTCACATCTATCAAGACAACTAGAGTAGTTAACCCTCCACATCTATCAAGACAACTAGAGGAGTTAACCCTCCACATCTATCAAGACAACTAAAGGAGTTAACCCTTCACATCTATCAAGACAACTAGAGTAGTTAACCCTCCACATCTATCAAGACAACTAGAGGAGTTAACCCTCCACATCTATCAAGACAACTAGAGGAGTTAACCCTCCACATCTATCAAGACAACTAAAGGAGTTAACCCTCCATATCTATCAAGACAACGAAAGGAGTTAACCCTCCACATCTATCAAGACAACTAGAGGAGTTAACCCTCCACATCTATCAAGACAACTAAAGGAGTTAACCCTCCATATCTATCAAGACAATGAAAGGAGTTAACCCTCCACATCTATCAAGACAACTAGAGGAGTTAACCCTCCACATCTATCAAGACAACTAAAGGAGTTAACCCTCCACATCTATCAAGACAATTAGATGAGTTAACCCTCCACATCTACCAAGATAGCTAAATGAGTTAACCATCCACATCTATCAAGACAACTAAAGGAGTTAACACTCCACATCTATCAAGACAACTAAAGGAGTTAACCCTCCACATCTATCAAGACAACTAAAGGAGTTAACACTCCACATCTATCAAGACAACTAGAGGAGTTAACCCTCCACATCTATCAAGACAACTAGAGGAGTTAACCCTCCACATCTATCAAGACAACTAAAGGAGTTAACCCTCCACATCTATCAAGACAACTAAAGGAGTTAACACTCCACATCTATCAAGACAACTAAAGGAGTTAACCCTCCACATCTATCAAGACAACTAAAGGAGTTAACACTCCACATCTATCAAGACAACTAAAGGAGTTAACCCTCCACATCTATCAAGACAACTAAAGGAGTTAACCCTCCACATCTATCAAGACAACTAGAGGAGTTAACCCTCCACATCTCTAAAACAACTAAAGGAGTTAACCCTCCACATCTATCAAGACAACTAGAGGAGTTAACCCTCCACCTCTATCAAGACAACTAGAGGAGTTAACCCTCCACATCTATCAAGACAACTAAAGGAGTTAACCCTCCACATCTACCAAGACACATAGAGGAGTTTACCCTCCACATCTACCAAGACACCTAGAGGAGTTTACCCTCCACATCTATCAAGACACCTAGAGGAGTTAACCCTCCACATCTATCAAGACACCTAGAGGAGTTAACCCTCCACATCTATCAAGACACCTAGAGGAGTTAACCCTCCACATCTATCAAGACACCTAGAGGAGTTAACCCTCCACATCTATCAAGACACCTAGAGGAGTTAACCCTCCACATCTACCAAGACACCTAGAGGAGTTAACCCTCCACATCTATCAAGACACCTAGAGGAGTTAACCCTCCACATCTATCAAGACAACTAGAGGAGTTAACCCTCCACATCTATCAAGACACCTAGAGGAGTTAACCCTCCACATCTATCAAGACACCTAGAGGAGTTAATATCAACAGACTGAGACAACAGACCACTTCACCTCTGTAATGATATCAACAGACCACTTCACTGACTGTAATGATATCAACAGACCACTTCACTGACTGTAATGATATCAACAGACTGAGACAACAGACCACTTCACTGACTGTAATGATATCAACAGACTGAGACAACAGACCACTTCACTGACTGGAATGATATCAACAGACCACTTCACCTCTGTAATGATATCAACAGACCACTTCACCTCTGTAATGATATCAACAGACCACTTCACTGACTGTAATGATATCAACAGACCACTTCACTGACTGTAATGATATCAACAGACTGAGACAACAGACCACTTCACTGACTGTAATGATATCAACAGACTGAGACAACAGACCACTTCACTGACTGGAATGATATCAACAGACTGAGACAACAGACCACTTCACTGACTGTAATGATATCAACAGACTGAGACAACAGACCACTTCACTGACTGTAATGATATCAACAGACCACTTCACCTCTGTAATGATATCAACAGACCACTTCACTGACTGTAATGATATCAACAGACCACTTCACTGACTGTAATGATATCAACAGACTGAGACAACAGACCACTTCACTGACTGTAATGATATCAACAGACTGAGACAACAGACCACTTCACTGACTGTAATGATATCAACAGACTGAGACAACAGACCACTTCACTGACTGGAATGATATCAACAGACTGAGACAACAGACCACTTCACTGACTGTAATGATATCAACAGACTGAGACAACAGACCACTTCACTGACTGTAATGATATCAACAGACCACTTCACCTCTGTAATGATATCAACAGACCACTTCACTGACTGTAATGATATCAACAGACCACTTCACTGACTGTAATGATATCAACAGACTTTACTGCGCAAAGTCTCTAACCACTAAGCTACCCTGCCACCCCTCTAACCACTAGGCTACCCTGCCACCCCTCTAACTACTAGGCTACCTGTCGCCCAAACATCTGGCATCACAACATCATCTCCTCTGGCATCACAACATCATCATCTCCTCTGGCATCACGACAACATCATCTCCTCTGGCATCACGACAACATCTTCTCCTCTGGCATCACAACATCATCTCCTCTGGCATCACAACATCATCTCCTCTGGCATCACAACAACATCATCTCCTCTGGCATCACAACAACATCATCTCCTCTGGCATCACAACAACATCATCTCCTCTGGCATCACAACAACATCATCTCCTCTGGCATCACAACATCATCTCCTCTGGCATCACAACAACATCATCTCCTCTGGCATCACAACAACATCATCTCCTCTGGCATCACAACAACATCATCTCCTCTGGCATCACGACAACATCATCTCCTCTGGCATCACGACAACATCATCTCCTCTGGCATCACAACAACATCATCTCCTCTGGCATCACAACAACATATTCTCCTCTGGCATCACGACAACATCATCTCCTCTGGCATCACAACAACATCATCTCCTCTGGCATCACAACAACATCATCTCCTCTGGCATCACAACAACATCATCTCCTCTGGCATCACAACATCATCATCTCCTCTGGCATCACAACAACAACATCTCCTCTGGCATCACATCATCCTCTCCTCTCAGTCCAAAGTTATCAAACCAGCAGGAACATTGCCCATCATTAATGCATCGCTGCCGAATATGCAAACAAACAAAATATATGCCAGATGAACACACACACACACACACATGCATGGACGCAAGCACACACACACACATGCATGGACGCAAGCACACACA
>NW_025745910.1:100000-122500 GCF_021184085.1 Oncorhynchus gorbuscha | reverse complement strand
GCAGTTGCAAATGAGAACTTGTTCTCAACTAGCCTACCTGGTTAAATAAAGGTGAAATAAAAAATAATAAAAAATGCTCATTTCCGATCCGGTGCCAGAGGGGGAGGGGGAGGGTGCTGGCAGGAAGAGGGGGAGGGAAGAGGCAGGAGGGAGGAGGGGGCGCGAGGAGGCAGGAGGGGGCCAGAGGGGGAAGGGGGGAGGGGGCCACGACTAGTGACTGATGACACAGCATGAAGAGCAACATCAGAACATTCATCATAGCAGCCATTGCAGACTTAAAGTCCCTCAACAAACCCAGGATGAATTACAGTCGTGTAGCAGACTGCACAATGGTCTGCCTGACTGGCAACGCATGCTACACACAAATCTGTCCCCCTCACACTGCACGCGCCCATCACAAAGCAGTCCACCCCGAACACCTACTCCATAAAAATGTACCTCTACCAAATAATGTCCAGATCCCCAGATACACCTGGACTAAAACAATCTCTGGAAACATATCCATTGAGGAGTTCTGCTGATAACCAACAGTCAAGTACATATCAATGGGAGTAAAACACTGAGGTTTCAGAGCACGGTGCCTCCTTCAGGGTTGAAGAAGTGCTTCAGCACACGGTGCCTCCTTCAGGGTTTTAGAAGTGTTTCAGAGCACGGTGCCTCCTTCAGGGTTTTAGAAGTGTTTCAGAGCACAGTGCCTCCTTCAGGGTTGAAGAAGTGTTTCAGAGCACGGTGCTTCCTTCAGGGTTGAAGAAGTGTTTCAGCGCACGGTGCCTCCTTCAGGGTTGAAGAAGTGTTTCAGCACACGGTGCCTCCTTCAGTGTTGAAGAAGTGTTTCAGCACACGGTGCCTCCTTCAGGGTTGAAGAAGTGTTTCAGCGCACGGTGCCTCCTTCAGGGTTGAAGAAGTGTTTCAGCACACGGTGCCTCCTTCAGTGTTGAAGTATTCTGAGTGTGCATCAACTCATGCTTTCACTAGATTATTAGAAACTGCTTGTAAACTGTTATTACTTTGTGACACACACAGGAGAATGATTTAGAAAATGTTAAATCAGGCTTATATTTTCTGAAAGCAGATATATACAGATGGTATCGAACTGTTCATCAGACAATGAAATAACATATCTTTCATGCAGAAACACCCAACCCATCAATTAGGACATGAGAGAGAGAAGAGGTGTCATCAGAGTAACCAGATAACATACATGAGACATCCTCCTGCCAGAACCCAGACCTCCTCACAGAGATCCTTCCAGAACCCAGACATCCTCCTTCCAGAACCCAGACATCCTCCTGCCAGAACCCAGACATCCTCACAGAGATCCTTCCAGAACCCAGACATCCTCACAGAGATCCTTCCAGAACCCAGACATCCTCACAGAGATCCTTCCAGAACCCAGACATCCTCACAGAGATCCTACCAGAACCCAGACATCCTCACAGAGATCCTTCCAGAACCCAGACATCCTCACAGAGATCCTTCCAGAACCCAGACATCCTCACAGAGATCCTTCCAGAACCCAGACATCCTCACAGAGATCCTTCCAGAACCCAGACATCCTCACAGAGATCCTTCCAGAACCCAGACATCCTCACAGAGATCCTTCCAGAACCCAGACATCCTCACAGAGATCCTTCCAGAACCCAGACATCCTCACAGAGATCCTTCCAGAACCCAGCCATCCTCACAGAGATCCTTCCAGAACCCAGCCATCCTCACAGAGATCCTTCCAGAACCCAGCCATCCTCACAGAGATCCTTCCAGAACCCAGCCATCCTCACAGAGATCCTACCAGAACTAAGACCTCCCCACAGAGATCCTTCCAGAACTAAGACCTCCTCACAGAGATCCTACCAGAACTAAGACCTCCCCACAGAGATCCTACCAGAACTAAGACCTCCCCACAGAGATCCTGCCAGAACCCAGACATCCACACAGAGATCCTTCCAGAACCCAGACATCCTCCTTCCAGAACCCAGACATCCACACAGAGATCCTTCCAGAACCCAGACATCCTCCTTCCAGAACCCAGACCTCCACACAGAGATCCTACCAGAACTAAGACCTCCACACAGAGATCCTTCCAGAACTAAGACCTCCACACAGAGATCCTACCAGAACTAAGACCTCCCCACAGAGATCCTACCAGAACTAAGACCTCCCCACAGAGATCCTACCAGAACCCAGACATCCACACAGAGATCCTACCAGAACTAAGACCTCCTCACAGAGATCCTTCCAGAACCCAGCCATCCTCACAGAGATCCTTCCAGAACCCAGACCTCCTCACAGAGATCCTGCCAGAACCCAGACCTCCTCACAGAGATCCTTCCAGAACCCAGACCTCCTCACAGAGATCCTGACAGAACCCAGACCTCCTCACAGAGATCCTGCCAGAACCCAGACATCCTCACAGAGATCCTTCCAGAACCCAGACATCCTCCTGCCAGAACCCAGACATCCTCACAGAGATCCTTCCAGAACCCAGACATCCTCACAGAGATCCTTCCAGAACCCAGACATCCTCACAGAGATCCTTCCAGAACCCAGACATCCTCACAGAGATCCTTCCAGAACCCAGACATCCTCACAGAGATCCTTCCAGAACCCAGACATCCTCACAGAGATCCTTCCAGAACCCAGACATCCTCACAGAGATCCTTCCAGAACCCAGACATCCTCACAGAGATCCTTCCAGAACCCAGACATCCTCACAGAGATCCTTCCAGAACCCAGCCATCCTCACAGAGATCCTTCCAGAACCCAGCCATCCTCACAGAGATCCTTCCAGAACCCAGCCATCCTCACAGAGATCCTTCCAGAACTAAGACCTCCCCACAGAGATCCTACCAGAACTAAGACCTCCTCACAGAGATCCTTCCAGAACCCAGCCATCCTCACAGAGATCCTTCCAGAACCCAGCCATCCTCACAGAGATCCTTCCAGAACCCAGCCATCCTCACAGAGATCCTACCAGAACTAAGACCTCCCCACAGAGATCCTTCCAGAACTAAGACCTCCCCACAGAGATCCTACCAGAACTAAGACCTCCCCACAGAGATCCTACCAGAACTAAGACCTCCACACAGAGATCCTACCAGAACTAAGACCTCCCCACAGAGATCCTACCAGAACTAAGACCTCCCCACAGAGATCCTACCAGAACTAAGACCTCCCCACAGAGATCCTACCAGAACTAAGACCTCCCCACAGAGATCCTACCAGAACTAAGACCTCCCCACAGAGATCCTACCAGAACTAAGACCTCCCCACAGAGATCCTACCAGAACTAAGACCCCCCCACAGAGATCCTACCAGAACTAAGACCTCCACACAGAGATCCTACCAGAACCCATCCCTCCCCACAGAGATCCTACCAGAACTAAGACCTCCACACAGAGATCCTACCAGAACTAAGACCTCCCCACAGAGATCCTACCAGAACTAAGACCTCCTCACAGAGATCCTTCCAGAACCCAGACATCCTCCTGCCAGAACCCATCCCTCCCCACAGAGATCCTACCAGAACTAAGACCTCCACACAGAGATCCTACCAGAACTAAGACCTCCCCACAGAGATCCTTCCAGAACTAAGACCTCCTCACAGAGATCCTACCAGAACTAAGACCTCCACACAGAGATCCTTCCAGAACTAAGACCTCCTCACAGAGATCCTTCCAGAACCCAGCCATCCTCACAGAGATCCTTCCAGAACCCAGACATCCTGACATGCTCCCGGAGGTCTCCACTACAGAGTACAGTTCCTGAAGGTCTCCATTACAGAGTACAGTTCCTGACATGCTCCCGGAGGTCTCCACTACAGAGTACAGTTCCTGAAGGTCTCCATTACAGAGTACAGTTCCTGACATGCTCCCGGAGGTCTCCACTACAGAGTACAGTTCCTGAAGGTCTCCATTACAGAGTACAGTTCCTGACATGCTCCTGGAGGTCTCCACTACAGAGTACAGCTCCTGAAGGTCTCCATTACAGAGTACAGTTCCTGACATGCTCCCGGAGGTCTCCACTACAGAGTACAGTTCCTGAAGGTCTCCATTACAGAGTACAGTTCCTGACATGCTCCCGGAGGTCTCCACTACAGAGTACAGTTCCTGAAGGTCTCCATTACAGAGTACAGTTCCTGACATGCTCCCGGAGGTCTCCACTACAGAGTACAGCTCCTGAAGGTCTCCATTACAGAGTACAGTTCCTGACATGCTCCCGGAGGTCTCCACTACAGAGTACAGCTCCTGACAGGCTCCTGGAGGTCTCCACTACAGAGTACAGCTCCTGACAGGCTCCTGGAGGTCTCCACTACAGAGTACAGTTCCTGACAGGCTCCTGAAGGCCTATATTACAGAGTACCTATAGAACAGACCTACAGAACAGACCTACTGAACAGACCTATAGAACAGACCTATAGAACAGACCTATAGAACAGACCTATAGAACAGACCTACTGAACAGACCTACTGAACAGACCTATAGAACAGACCTACTGAACAGACCTACTGAACAGACCTACTGAACAGACCTACAGAACAGACCTATAGAACAGACCTATAGAACAGACCTACTGAACAGACCTATAGAACAGACCTACTGAACGGATTCTCAACTACATTACTGTAATGTAAAGGAACATTCTCAACTACATTACTGTAATGTAAAGGAACATTCTCAACTACATTACTGTAATGTAAAGGAACATTCTCAACTACATTACTGTAATGTAAAGGAACATTCTCAACCACATTACTGTAATGTAAATTAACATTCTCAACTACATTACTGTAATGTAAAGGAACATTTTCGACTACATTACTGTAATGTAGAGGAGCATCATGGGAGCATTAGTAAAACCATTGGTAATTACAGTATGTTACTGTTTTGACCAGACACACAGTTATTAATAAGACAAGAAGGATGTAGTGATGCTTGAAAACACCTGTCCCAACACATACCCAGCCGACACACACACACACACACACACACACACACACACACACACACACACACACACACACACACACACACACACACACACACACACACACACACACACACACACACACAGCGAGTGGAACTGACCCTCAGGTGCGTCCTCTCACAGCTCATGGGTTGACCTGGAACCTGAAAGAAAAGAACAAACAGCCTTCAGGGGGCGGGGTCTCAGACTGGAACATTCATTTATCTGTTTCTTACATTATTACTATATAACCATTGATTGTTGCAGAATATATACAAATGACTATTGAGCACAGTTCAACTGTTTTACACAATTCACAACCAACAATATGAATCCATCCAAAATAAACCAAAATGAATTCACACCCAGACCCCCAGATCATTTGAAACGTTGCCCTACGGATCACAGACCACATAGAATAGATGATATTGTAGTTTAATAATAACTACCTATAGAGATACTGAGATACCTACAGAGATACTGAGGAGCACAGTGATGTTCTCAACTACATTACTGTAATGTAGAGGAACATTCTCAACTACATTACTTTTTTTTTTTTTTCTTCCGAGATGGCATAGCAGTTCAGACGTCTTGTGTCCTCGTCTTGTCGTGTCCTGTATATATATATATTTACAACTTTTTTTTCACATATTTTTTTTTATTTTCCATCAACTCATCTTCAAAACACTCTCCTGCAACCCGCCTCACCAATTTATATTTATAAATAAGTATTATTTACCTCAAATCTGCAATCCTCCAAGAAGCTAGCCAGAAGCTAGCCAAAAACTCCAAGAAGCTAGCCAGAAGCTAGCCAGGAGCTAGCTAGAAGCTAATCAGAAGCTAGTTCAGAAGCTAGTTAGCTTCTTTACTGGCAAATCGTTAGTATTCAGCTAACCACGGTTTGTGGTCATCAGCTATCCTTTAGCTTGAAAATCTATCGCCAGTTTTGTACGGCACGGCGCAGCGCGGCTCGGAACGGAACATACCGGACCAATTTTTCTCTCCATGTCCTTGGATTTCAACTGCTCTCTGGACATTCATTCCCGGATCTCACAGCTAGCCAGCTGCTATCCGTGTGTCTATCTGCTCTCGTCGATTCCGGAGCAAACATCAATTACTCCGGAGCTAGCCAGCTCCGTAAATCACTCCTGAGCTCCGTAAATCACTCCTGAGCTCCGTCAATCACTCCTGGGCTGCAGTCACCTATCCGGACCCGTTTTACTGCCTACGCGGAGCCCCACCGGGCCTTCACAACTGGACTGCCGACGTTGTCTACCCGAAGGAGATCTGGCTGGCTCCTCCGTCTCGACGTTACCTGAACGCCCATCTGCGGCCTACTAACCGTTAGCTGTCTTACCGGCAGCTCTCAGAATAGACAATCGGACAATTTATTTATTTTTATTATTATTATTATGTTTATTCTTGGGCCTCTATAACTATATATATTGTTTTTATTTTATTTTTGTTGTTGTGTGATTTGGACTAATTCCCTCTACCACAAGGAACCCCACTAATCTACTGACGGAACGCAAGAGGTGGCTAACAACAGACCCCCTTCCTATGCTAGCTTGCTACCGATGTCCTGGCTAGCAGTCTAAATCGCCTTGACCCCGAAACCAACCACTCCACTCTCTGGACTCTTTTGATCACTCGACTAAGGATGCCTCTCCTTAATGTCAATATGTCTTGTCCATTGCTGTTCTGGTTAGTGTTTATTGGCTTATTTCACTGTAGAGCCTCTAGTCCTGCTCACTATACATTATCCAATTTATTAGTTCCACCACCCACACATGCAATGACATCTCCTGGTTTCAATGATGTTTCTAGAGACAATATCTCTCTCTTCATCACTAAATACCTAGGTTTACCTCCACTGTATTCACATCCTACCATACATTTGTCTGTACATTATACCTTGATGCTATTTTATCGCCCCCAGAAACCTCCTTTTACTCTCTGTTCCAGACGTTATAGACGACCAATTCTTATTGCTTTTAGCCGTACCCTTATTCTTCTCCTCCTATGTTCCTCTGGCGATGTAGAGGTGAATCCAGGCCCTGCAATGCCTAGCTCCACTCCTATTCCCCAGGCGCTCTCTTTTGATGACTTCTGTAATCGTAATAGCCTTGGTTTCATGCATGTTAACATTAGAAGCCTCCTCCCTAAGTTTGTTTTATTCACTGCTTTAGCACACTCTGCCAACCCGGATGTTCTAGCTGTGTCTGAATCCTGGCTTAGGAAGACCACCAAAAATTCTGAAATTTTAATTCCAAATTACAACATTTTCAGACAAGATAGAACGGCCAAAGGGGGCGGTGTTGCAATCTACTGCAAAGATAGCCTGCAGAGTTCTGTTCTACTATCCAGGTCTGTACCCAAACAATTTGAAGTTCTACTTCTAAAAATCCACCTCTCTAAAAACAAGTCTCTCACCGTTGCCGCCTGCTATAGACCACCCTCTGCCCCCAGCTGTGCTCTGGACACCATATGTGAACTGATTGCCCCCATCTATCTTCAGAGCTCATGCTGCTAGGCGACCTAAACTGGAACATGCTTAACACCCCAGCCATCCTACAATCTAAACTTGATGCCCTCAATCTCACTCAAATTATCAATGAACCTACCAGGTACCCCCCCAAAGCCTTAAACACGGGCACCCTCATAGATATCATCCTAACCAACTTCCCCTCTAAATACACCTCTGCTGTCTTCAACCAAGATCTCAGCGATCACTGCCTCATTGCCTGCATCCGTAATGGGTCAGCGGTCAAACGACCTCCACTCATCACTGTAAAACCCTCCCTGAAACACTTCAGCGAGCAGGCCTTTCTAATCGACCTGGCCGGAGTATCCTGGAAGGATATTGATCTCATCCCGTCAGTAGAGGATGCCTGGATATTTTTTTTAAATGCCTTCCTAACCATCTTAAATAAACATGCCCCATTCAAGAAATTTAGAACCAGGAACAGATATAGCCCTTGGTTCTCCCCAGACCTGACTGCCCTTAACCAACACAAAAACATCCTATGGCGTTCTGCATTAGCATCGAACAGCCCCCGTGATATGCAGCTATTCAGGGAAGCTAGAAACCGTTATACACAGGCAGTTAGAAAAGCCAAGGCTAGCTTTTTCAAGCAGAAATTTGCTTCCTGCAACACTAACTCAAAAAAGTTCTGGGACACTGTAAAGTCCATGGAGAATAAGAACACCTCCTCCCAGCTGCCCACTGCACTGAAGATAGGAAACACTGTCACCACTGATAAATCCACCATAATTGAGAATTTCAATAAGCATTTTTCTACGGCTGGCCATGCTTTCCACCTGGCTACTCCTACCCCGGTCAACAGCACTGCACCACCAACAGCAACTCGCCCAAGCCTTCCCCATTTCTCCTTCTCCCAAATCCATTCTGCTGATGTTCTGAAAGAGCTGAAAAATCTGGACCCCTACAAATCAGCCGGGCTAGACAATCTGGACCCTTTCTTTCTCAAATTATCTGCCGAAATTGTTGCCACCCCTATTACTAGCCTGTTCAACCTCTCTTTCGTGTCGTCTGAGATTCCCAAAGATTGGAAAGCAGCTGCGGTCATCCCCCTCTTCAAAGGGGGGGACACTCTTGACCCAAACTGCTACAGACCTATATCTATCCTACCATGCCTTTCTAAGGTCTTCGAAAGCCAAGTCAACAAACAGATTACCGACCATTTCGAATCTAACCATACCTTCTCTGCTATGCAATCTGGTTTCAGAGCTGGTCATGGGTGCACCTCAGCCACGCTCAAGGTCCTAAACGATATCTTAACCGCCATCGATAAGAAACATTACTGTGCAGCCGTATTCATTGATCTGGCCAAGGCTTTCGATTCTGTCAACCACCAAATCCTCATTGGCAGACTCGACAGCCTTGGTTTCTCAAATGATTGCCTCGCCTGGTTCACCAACTACTTCTCTGATAGAGTTCAGTGTGTCAAATCGGAGGGTCTGCTGTCCGGATCTCTGGCAGTCTCTATGGGGGTGCCACAGGGTTCAATTCTTGGACCGACTCTCTTCTCTGTATACATCAATGAGGTCGCTCTTGCTGCTGGTGAGTCCCTGATCCACCTCTACGCAGACGACACCATTCTGTATACTTCCGGCCCTTCTTTGGACACTGTGTTAACAACCCTCCAGGCAAGCTTCAATGCCATACAACTCTCCTTCCGTGGCCTCCAATTGCTCTTAAATACAAGTAAAACTAAATCCATGCTCTTCAACCGATCGCTACCTGCACCTACCCGCCTGTCCAACATCACTACTCTGGACGGCTCTGACTTAGAATACGTGGACAACTACAAATACTTAGGTGTCTGGTTAGACTGTAAACTCTCCTTCCAGACCCATATCAAACATCTCCAATCCAAAGTTAAATCTATAATTGGCTTCCTATTTCGCAACAAAGCATCCTTCACTCATGCTGCCAAACATACCCTTGTAAAACTGACCATCCTACCAATCCTCGACTTTGGCGATGTCATTTACAAAATAGCCTCCAATACCCTACTCAACAAATTGGATGCAGTCTATCACAGTGCAATCCGTTTTGTCACCAAAGCCCCATATACTACCCACCATTGCGACCTGTACGCACTCGTTGGCTGGCCCTCGCTTCATACTCGTCGCCAAACCCACTGGCTCCATGTCATCTACAAGACCCTGCTAGGTAAAGTCCCCCCTTATCTCAGCTCGCTGGTCACCATAGCATCTCCCACCTGTAGCACACGCTCCAGCAGGTATATCTCTCTGGTCACCCCCAAAACCAATTCTTTCTTTGGCCGCCTCTCCTTCCAGTTCTCTGCTGCCAGTGACTGGAACGAACTGCAAAAATCTCTGAAACTGGAAACACTTATCTCCCTCACTAGCTTTAAGCACCAACTGTCAGAGCATCTTACAGATTACTGCACCTGTACATAGCCCACCTATAATTTAGCCCAAAGAACTACCTCTTTCCCAACTGTATTTTATTTATCTATTTATTTTGCTCCTTTGCACCCCATTATTTTTATGTCTACTTTGCACATTCTTCCATTGCAAAACTACCATTCCAGTGTTTTACTTGCTATATTGTATTTACTTTGCCACCATGGCCTTTTTTGCCTTTACCTCCCTTCTCACCTCATTTGCTCACATTGTATATAGACTTGTTTATACTGTATTATTGACTGTATGTTTGTTTTACTCCATGTGTAACTCTGTGTCGAACTGCTTTGCTTTATCTTGGCCAGGTCGCAATTGTAAATGAGAACTTGTTCTCAACTTGCCTACCTGGTTAAATAAAGGTGTTCTCAACTAGCCTACCTGGTTAAATAAAGGTGTTCTCAACTAGCCTACCTGGTTAAATAAAGGTGTTCTCAACTAGCCTACCTGGTTAAATAAAGGTGAAATAAAAAAAAAAAAAAATAAAATGTAAAGGAGCATTCTGAACTACATTACTGTAATGTAAAGGAACATTCTGAACTACATTACTGTAATGTAAAGGAACATTCTGAACTACATTACTGTAATGTAAAGGAACATTCTGAACTACATTACTGTAATGTAAAGGAACATTCTGAACTACATTACTGTAATGTAAAGGAGCATTCTGAACTACATTACTGTAATGTAAAGGAACATTCTGAACTACATTACTGTAATGTAAAGGAACATTCTCAACTACATTACTGTAATGTAAAGGAACATTCTCAACTACATTACTGTAATGTAAAGGAGCATTCTGAACTACATTACTGTAATGTAAAGGAACATTCTCAACTACATTACTGTAATGTAAAGGAACATTCTCAACTACATTACTGTAATGTAAAGGAACATTCTCAACTACATTACTGTAATGTAAAGGAACATTCTCAACTACATTACTGTAATGTAAAGGAGCATTCTGAACTACATTACTGTAATGTAAAGGAACATTCTCAACTACATTACTGTAATGTAAAGGAACATTCTCAACTACATTACTGTAATGTAAAGGAGCATTCTCAACTACATTACTGTAGAGCACCTCCTCCCAGCTGCCAACTGCACTGAGGCTAGGTAACACGGTCACCACCGACAAATCCATGATTATCGAAAACTTCAACAAGCATTTCTCAACGGCTGGCCATGCCTTCCGCCTGGCTACTTCTACCTCGGCCAACAGCTCCGGCCCACCCGCAGCTCCTCGCCCAAGCCTCTCCAGGTTCTCCTTTACCCAAATCCAGATAGCAGATGTTCTGAAAGAGCTGCAAAACCTGGACCCGTATAAATCAGCTGGGCTTGACAATCTGGACCCTCTGTTTCAGAAACTATCCGCCGCCATTGTCGCAACCCCTATTACCAGCCTGTTCAACCTCTCTTTCATATCGTCTGAGATCCCCAAGGATTGGAAAGCTGCCGCAGTCATCCCCCTCTTCAAAGGGGGAGACACCCTGGACCCAAACTGTTACAGACCTATATCCATTCTGCCCTGCCTATCTAAGGTCTTCGAAAGCCAAGTCAACAAACAGGTCACTGACCATCTCGAATCCCACCGTACCTTTCTCCGCTATGCAATCTGGTTTCCGAGCCGGTCACGGGTGCACCTCAGCCACACTCAAGGTACTAAACGACATCATAACCGCCATCGATAAAAGACAGGACTGTGCAGCCGTCTTCATCGACCTTGCCAAGGCTTTCGACTCTGTTAATCACCATATTCTTATCGGCAGACTCAGTAGCCTCGGTTTTTCGGATGACTGCCTTGCCTGGTTCACCAATTACTTTGCAGACAGAGTTCAGTGTGTCAAATCGGAGGGCATGTTGTCCGGTCCTCTCGCAGTCTCTATGGGGGTGCCACAGGGTTCAATTCTCGGGCCGACTCTTTTCTCTGTGTATATGAATGATGTTGCTCTTGCTGCGGGCGTTTCCCTGATCCAACTCTACGCAGACGACACCATTCTATACACTTTCGGCCCGTCATTGGACACTGTGCTATCTAACCTCCAATCGAGCTTCAATGCCATACAACACTACTTCCGTGGCCTCCAACTGCTCTTAAACGCTAGTAAAACCAAATTCATGCTTTTCAACCGATCGCTGCCTGCACCCGCATGCCCGACTAGCATCACCACACTGGATGGTTCCGACCTTGAATATGTGGACACCTATAAGTACATAGGTGTCTGGCTAGACTGCAAACTCTCCTTCCAGACCCATATCAAACATCTCCAATCGAAAATCAAATCAAGAGTCGGCTTTCTATTCCGCAACAAAGCCTCCTTCACTCACGCTGCCAGGCTTACCCAAGTAAAACTGACTATCCTACCGATCCTCGACTTTAATGTAAAGGAGCATTATCAACTACATTACTGTAATGTAAAGGAACATTCTCAACTAGATTATTGTAATGTGAAGGAACATTCTCAACTACATTACTGTAATGTAAAGGAACGTTCTCAACTAGATTATTGTAATGTGAAGGAACATTCTCAACTACATTACTGTAATCAAATCAAATCAAATTGATTTATATAGCCCTTCGTACATCAGCTGATATCTCAAAGTGCTGTACAGAAACCCAGCATAAAACCCCAAACAGCAAGCAATGCAGGTGTAGAATGTAAAGGAACAGTCTCAACTACATTACTGTAATCAAATCAAATTGATTTATATAGCCCTTCGTACATCAGCTGATATCTCAAAGTGCTGTACAGAAACCCAGCATAAAACCGCAAACAGCAAGCAATGCAGGTGTAGAATGTAAAGGAACATTCTCAACCACATTACTGTAATGTAAAGGAACATTCTCAACTACATTACTGTAATGTAAAGGAACATTCTCAACTACATTACTGTAATGTAAAGGAACATTCTCAACTACATTACTGTAATGTAAAGGAACATTCTCAACTACATTACTGTAATGTAAAGGAACATTCTCAACCACATTACTGTAATATAAAGGAACATTCTCAACTACATTACTGTACTGTAAAGGAGCATTCTCAACTACATTACTGTAATGTAAAGGAGCATTCTCAACTACATTACTGTAATGTAAAGGAACATTCTCAACTACATTACTGTACTGTAAAGGAGCATTCTCAGTCATTTTACTGTAATGTAAAGGAACATTCTCAACTACATTACTGTAATGTAGAGGAGCATCATGGGAGCATTAGTAAAACCATTGGTAATTACAGTATGTTACCGTTTTGACCAGACGCACGCACGCACGCACGCACGCACTCTCACACACACACACACACACACACACACACACACACACACACACACACACACACACACACACACACACACACACACACACACACACACACACACACACACACACACACACACACACACACACACACACATGTGTTGATATCCCCTCAGTAATACGGTGGAGGTGGTTGTATGTTATGGTGTGAAGCATCTCAATACTCACAACACTCTCTCTACAGTTTAGTCACTGAGAGACAGATCCTCACTACACACTAACAGATCCCCACTCTCTCACAACACTCTCTCTACAGTTTAATGTCACTGAGAGACAGATCCCCACTACACTCACAACACTCTCTCTACAGTTTAAAGTCACTGAGAGACAGATCCTCACTACACTCACAACAATCTCTCTACAGTTTAATGTCACTATTACCTTTATAGTGGCTTCTGACCACAGCCCATACGCCTCTGGTAAAGAGTAGCACACTATATAGGGAATAGGGAATACAGGGTGCCGTTTGGGCTCAGAACACTTAACGTCTTGGCTTTGTTGTTCTTCCTCCTCTCTTCTGTTCGGAGGGCTACTTCTAGCCATTAGTGAGGGAGTGGGTCTTCTCTGTACATTAGTGAGGGTGTGTGTCTTCTCTGTTCATTAGTGAGGGTGTGTCTTCTCTGTCCGTTAGTGAGGGTGTTTCTTCTCTATCCGCTAGTGAGGGTGTGAGTTATCTCTATCCGCTAGTGAGGTGTGAGTCTTCTCTATCTGCTAGTGAGGGTGAGAGTTATCTCTATGAGTTATCTCTATCTCCTAGTGAGGGTGTGAGTTATCTCTATCTGCTAGTGAGGTGTGAGTTATCTCTATCTGCTAGTGAGGGTGTGAGTTATCTCTATCTGCTAGTGAAGGTGTGAGTTCTCTCTATCTGCTAGTGAGGGTGTGAGTTATCTCTATCTGCTAGTGAAGGTGTGAGTTCTCTCTATCTGCTAGTGAGGGTGTGAGTTCTCTCTACCTGCTAGTGAGGGTGTGAGTTCTCTATCTGCTAGTGAGTGAGGTGTGAGTTCTCTCTATCTCTCTAGTGAGGGTGTGAGTTATGAACTATCTGCTAAGGAGGGTGAAAGTCTTCAGACTGTTAGAGTTGTTGTAGTGAGCAGTGGAATTGATGATTTCCATCTCTGAGGCTCGGAGGTCTCCTCGCCTGACATTAAAAAACACATTACAGAGCAGTGAGACGATTATGAACTGAGTGATAAGGAGGAGAAAGAGGACAGCAAGGATTGAGAGATGAGAGAGGATGGGGAAAGGAAGTGGGATTGATGTGTCATGTTGATGCTTTTCACCACCATGATAACTCCTGGAGGAGACTATCTTTAGCATGACATTAAACATAAGCATGTTACCTGACACACAGTTAAACATAACACACACATGTACCTGTACACACATAACTACACACACACACACAGATTGATACACAGGCAAAACATCATGAAAAAAATGTCAATTTCCAAAACACACAGTCATTTATAACTAAAGAACCCTCCCACAATAACTCCAGATGGGAGGAAACAACACCTCTACCACCATGTTATAACTACAAACAGTCATGTTATAACTACACAACTCATGTTATAACTACACAACACACAGTCATGTTATAACACACAGTCATGTTATAACTCACACATGTTATAACTACACTACACACAGTCATGTTATAACTACACACAGTCATGTTATAACTACACACAGTCATGTTATAACTACACAACACACAGTCATGTTATAACTACACATGTTATAACACACAGTCATGTTATAACTACACACAGTCATGTTATAACTACACACAGTCATGTTATAACTACACACAGTCATGTTATAACTATAACATACACACAGTCATGTTATAACTACACACAGTCATGTTATAACTACACACAGTCATGTTATAACTACACAACACACAGTCATGTTACACAACACACAGTCATGTTATAACTACACAACACACAGTCATGTTATAACTACACACAGTCATGTTATAACTACACACAGTCATGTTATAACTACACAACAGTCATGTTATAACTACACAACACAGTCATGTTATAACTACACAACTAGTCACAACACACAGTCATGTTATAACTACACACAGTCATGTAATAACTACACACAGTCATGTTATAACTACACAACACACAGTCATGTTATAACTACACACAGTCATGTTATAACAACACAGTCATGTTATAACTACACACAGTCATGTTATAACTACACACAGTCATGTTATAACTACACACAGTCATGTTATAACTACACACAGTCATGTTATAACTACACACAGTCATGTTATAACTACACACAGTCATGTTATAACTACACACAGTCATGTTATAACTACACAACACAGTCATGTTATAACTACACACAGTCATGTTATAACTACACAGTCATGTTATAACTACACAACACAGTCATGTTATAACAGTCACAGTCATGTTATAACTACACAACACAGTCATGTTATAACTACACAACACACAGTCATGTTATAACTACACACACACAGTCATGTTATAACTACACACAGTCATGTTATAACTACACAACACAGTCATGTTATAACTACACACAGTCATGTTATAACAACACAGTCATGTTATAACTACACACAGTCATGTTATAACTACACACAGTCATGTTATAACTACACAGTCATGTTATAACTACACACAGTCATGTTATAACTACACAGTCATGTTATAACTACACACAGTCATGTTATAACACACAACACACAGTCATGTTATAACTACACACAGTCATGTTATAACTACACACAGTCATGTTATAACTACACAACATGTTATAACTACAACACACAGTCATGTTATAACTACACAACACAGTCATGTTATAACTACACACAGTCATGTTATAACTACACACAGTCATGTTATAACTACACAACTACACAACACACAGTCATGTTATAACTACCTGACATAGATATGTGTTCTAACTAACACTCATGACATAGATAGTCATGTTCTATTAACACTCCTGACATAGTTATAACTACACACAGTGTTCTACTAATACTCTGACAGTCATGATAGGTCATGTTATAACTAACACTACACACAGTCATGTTCTATTAACACTCACAGTCATATAACTACACACAGTCATGTTATAACTAACACTCATGACATAGATATGTGTTCTACTAACACTCACAACACATCATGTTATAACTACACAACAGTGTTATAACTACACTAACACTCCTGACATAGATAGTCATGTTCTATTAACACTCATGACATAGATAGGTGTTCTAACTAACACTCCTGACATAGATATGTCATTCTACTAACACTCCTGACATCAGATAGGTGTTCTATAACTAACATAGATATGTGTTCTACTAACACTCCATGACATAGATATGTCATGTTATAACTACTAACACTCCTGACAGTCAATAACTACACAACACACAGTCATGTTCTACTAACACAGTCATGACATAGATATGTTCTACTAACACTCCTGACATAGATATGTGTTATAACTAACACTCAGTCTGACATACATAGGTCATGTTATAACTAACACTCCTGACATAGATACACACAGTGTTATAACTAACACTCCTGACACAGATCAGGTGTTAACTAACACTCATGACATAGTCATGTTATAACTAACACTACTGACAACACACAGTCATCTTATAACACTCATGTTACATGATAACACAGTCATGTTATAACTGACACTACACACAGTAGATAGGTGTTCTATTAACACTACACATAGATATGTGTTCTAACTAACACTCCAGTCATGACATAGATAGGTGTTCTATTAACACTCCTGACATAGATATGTGTTCTACTAACACTCCTGACATAGATAGGTGTTCTATAACACTCCTGACATAGACAGTGTTCTACTAACACTCCTGACATAGATATGTGTTCTACTAACACTCCTGACATAGATATGTGTTCTACTAACACTCCTGACATAGATATGTGTTCTACTAACACTCCTGACATAGATAGGTGTTCTATTAACACTCCTGACATAGATATGTGTTCTACTAACACTCCTGACATAGATAGGTGTTATACTAACACTCCTGACATAGATAGGTGTTCTATTAACACTCCTGACATAGATATGTGTTCTACTAACACTCCTGACATAGATAGGTGTTCTACTAACACTCCTGACATAGATAGGTGTTCTACTAACACTCCTGACATAGATAGGTGTTCTATTAACACTCCTGACATAGATATGTGTTCTACTAACACTCCTGACATAGATAGGTGTTCTACTAACACTCTGACATAGATATGTGTTCTACTAACACTCCTGACATAGATATGTGTTCTACTAACACTCCTGACATAGATATGTGTTCTACTAACACTCCTGACATAGATATGTGTTCTACTAACACTCCTGACATAGATATGTGTTCTACTAACACTCCTGACATAGATAGGTGTTCTATTAACACTCCTGACATAGATAGGTGTTCTATTAACACTCCTGACATAGATAGGTGTTCTATTAACACTCCTGACATAGATAGGTGTTCTATTAACACTCCTGACATAGATAGGTGTTCTATTAACACTCTGACATAGATAGGTGTTCTATTAACACTCTGGACATAGGTGTTCTATTAACACTCCTGACATAGATAGGTGTTCTATTAACACTCCTGACATAGATAGGTGTTCTATTAACACTCCTGACATAGATAGGTGTTCTATTAACACTCTGGACATAGATAGGTGTTCTATTAACACTCCTGACATAGATAGGTGTTCTATTAACACTCTGACATAGATAGGTGTTCTATTAACACTCTGGACATAGATAGGTGTTCTATTAACACTCCTGACATAGGTAGGTGTTCTATTAACACTCCTGACATAGATAGGTGTTCTATTAACACTCTGGACATAGATAGGTGTTCTATTAACACTCTGGACATAGATAGGTGTTCTATTAACACTCTGGACATAGGTGTTCTATTAACACTCCTGGCATAGATAGGTGTTCTATTAACACTCCTGACATAGATAGGTGTTCTATTAACACTCTGGACATAGATAGGTGTTCTATTAACACTCCTGCATGCTTTATAATACAGGCCAGTTGATGCTACATTTAGTACATTTAGTATATCACATGGAACACACATAGTCACCGCATCCTTCTCTACTACAATGCTTCAAGATTCGATACACCACGAGGATCACAGAAACAACTAGCTGATACAGTTTATTTATGAAACCCATCGAGGTGAGGAAAGAGATGGGAAAGAGGAAGAGGGAAGAGGGGGGTAGAGATGGAGGGGAGGGAGGTGGGGTAGAGAAAGAGCTGACCAAGCAGGAATTCCCACAGCCTCCAGCAGTGTGGTTAGATATGCACCATCATTACAGAGAGAGAACAGGAGAGAGAGGAGGATGTATAGAGAGAAAATAGAGAGGGATATACTGTAGAGAAATGAATGAAGAGGAGGAGAGAGAGAGAGAGAGAGAGAGAGAGAGAGAGAGAGAGAGAGAGAGAGGAGGCAGGGGGAGAGAAAGAGTGAGAGAAGGGGGAGAGAGAGGGGAGGCAGGGGGAGAGAAAGAGTGAGAGAAGGGGGAGAGAGAGGGAGGCAGGGGGAGAGAAAGAGCGAGGGAGGGGGATGCAGGGGGAGAGAGAGGAATATACAGAGAAATTAATGAAGAGGGGGAGAAAGAGAGAGAGGAGGCAGGGTGGAGAGAAAGAGTGAGGGAAGGGGGAGAGAGAGAGGAGGAAGGGGGAGAGAGAGAGAGGAAGGGGGAGAGAGAGAGGAGGCAGGGGGAGAGAAAGAGCGAGGGAAGGGGGAGAGAGAGGAGGCAGGGGGTAGAGAAAGAGCGAGGAAAGAGGGAGAGTATAGAGGGTAGCCTGTTAAGACTTCCAATCAACATTAGAAAACCTCAGCAGATTTGAAGCAAAGATTTTATAGAGCTACTGCAACACAATCTACGACAGACAGACAGACAGACAGACAGACAGACAGACAGACAGACAGACAGACAGACAGACAGACAGACAGACAGACAGACAGACAGACAGACAGACAGACAGACAGACAGACAGACAGACAGACAGACAGACAGACAGACAGACAGACAGACAGACAGACAGACAGACAGACAGACAGACAGACAGACAGACAGACAGACAGACAGAAATCAGACAGACAGACAGACAGACAGACAGACAGACAGACAGACAGACTTAAGGCATTTTCACAACTTCACCCAAAATGCCACCACAGATGTTCCATTAACTACAGCATAAATATATTAACTACAGCATAAATATATTAACTACAGCATAAATATATTAACTACAGCATAAATATATTAACTACAGCATAAATATATTAACTACAGCGTAAATCTATTAACTACAGCGTAAATATAATAACTACAGCATAAATATATTAACTACAGCATAAATATATTAACTACAGCATAAATATATTAACTACAGCATAAATCTACTAACTAGAGCATAATTATATTAACTACAGCATCAATCTACCAACTACAGCATCAATATATTAACTACAGCATCAATATATTAACTACAGCATCAATCCATTAACTACAGAATAAATATATTAACTACAGCATAAATATATTAACTACAGCATCAATCTACCAACTACAGCATCAATATATTAACTACAGCATAAATCCATTAACTAAAGAATAAAAATATTAACTACAGCATAAATCTACTAACTAGAGCATAAATATATTAACTACAGCGTAAATCTATTAACTACAGCGTAAATATAATAACTACAGCATAAATCTACTAACTACAGCATAAATATATTAACTACAGCATAAATATATTAACTACAGCATAAATCTACTAACTACAGCATAAATATATTAACTACAGCATAAATCTACTAACTACAGCATAAATATATTAACTACAGCATAAATATATTAACTACAGCATAAATCTACTAACTACAGCATCAATATATTAACTACAGCATAAATCCATTAACTAAAGAATAAAAATATTAACTACAGCATAAATCCATTAACTAAAGAATAAAAATATTAACTACAGCATAAATATATCAACTCAGCATAAATATATTAACTACAACATAGATAGAGAGAGACTCTCATAAATCCACAGTGTAAATACATTAACTAAAGCTGTGAAAGAACAACGGAGATGGTAAATAAACACCTAGAGAGAGAGAGAGAGACTACTGCTATGAAAGAACAACGGAGATGGTAAATAAACACCTACAGAGAGAGAGAGAGAGACTACTGCTGTGAAAGAACAACGGAGATGGTAAATAAACACCTACAGAGAGAGAGAGACTACTGCTGTGAAAGAACAACGGAGATGGTAAATAAACACCTACAGAGAGAGAGAGACTACTGCTGTGAAAGAACAACGGAGATGGTAAATAAACACCTAGAGAGAGAGAGAGAGACTACTGCTATGAAAGAACAACGGAGATGGTAAATAAACACCTACAGAGAGAGAGACTACTGAAAGAACAACGGAGATGGTAAATAAACACCTAGAGAGAGAGAGAGAGACTACTGCTGTGAAAGAACAACGGAGATGGTAAATAAACACCTACAGAGAGAGAGAGACTACTGCTGTGAAAGAACAACGGAGATGGTAAATAAACACCTACAGAGAGAGAGAGAGACTACTGCTGTGAAAGAACAACGGAGATGGTAAATAAACACCTACAGAGAGAGAGAGACTACTGCTGTGAAAGAACAACGGAGATGGTAAATAAACACCTACAGAGAGAGAGAGACTACTGCTGTGAAAGAACAACGGAGATGGTAAATAAACACCTACAGAGAGAGAGAGACTACTGCTGTGAAAGAACAACGGAGATGGTAAATAAACACCTAGAGAGAGAGAGAGAGACTACTGCTATGAAAGAACAACGGAGATGGTAAATAAACACTGCTGTGAAGAGAGAACAACGGAGATGGTAAATAAACACCTAGAGAGAGAGAGAGACTACTGCTGTGAAAGAACAACGGAGATGGTAAATAAACACCTACAGAGAGAGAGACTACTGCTGTGAAAGAACAACGGAGATGGTAAATAAACACCTAGAGAGAGAGAGAGAGACTACTGCTGTGAAAGAACAACGGAGATGGTAAATAAACACCTACAGAGAGAGAGAGACTACTGCTGTGAAAGAACAACGGAGATGGTAAATAAACACCTACAGAGAGAGAGAGACTACTGCTGTGAAAGAACAACGGAGATGGTAAATAAACACCTACTACTGCTGTGAAAGAACAACGGAGATGGTAAATAAACACCTACAGAGAGAGAGAGACTACTGCTGTGAAAGAACAACGGAGATGGTAAATAAACACCTACAGAGAGAGAGAGAGACTACTGCTGTGAAAGAACAACGGAGATGGTAAATAAACACCTACAGAGAGAGAGAGAGAGACTACTGCTGTGAAAGAACAACGGAGATGGTCAATAAACACCTACAGAGAGAGAGAGACTACTGCTGTGAAAGAACAACGGAGATGGTCAATAAACACCTACAGAGAGAGAGAGAGACTACTGCTGTGAAAGAACAACGGAGATGGTAAATAAACACCTACAGAGAGAGAGAGAGAGAGAGACTACTGCTGTGAAAGAACAACTGAGATGGTATATAAACACCTACAGTGATGGGATCAATAGAGTTTAGAGGTACAGTTGAAATTCCAGGATACAGCTGTGATGTTTAGAACACCTGATGGAAATGAGCAGGCCCTGATAATAGCATCTTCCTCTCTCCTTCCTCCCGTCTTTCCTCTTCCCATCCTCCCTCCTCCCTTCCTATCCCCTCTCCTCCTCTCCCTCCCTATCCTCTCTTCCTCTCTCCCTCCCTCTCTCCCACCCTCCCTATCCCCTCTCCTCCTTCTCTCCCTCCCTATCCTCTCTTCCTCCCTCCCTCCCTATCCCCACTCCCTCCCTCCCTATCCCCTCTCCTCCTTCTCTCCCTCCCTATCCTCTCTTCCTCCTCCCTCCCTCCCTCCCTATCCTCTCCTCCTCCCTCCCTCCTTATCCCCTCTCCCTCCATCCCTCCCTCCCTCCTCTCCTCCTTCTCTCCTCCCTGTCCCTTCTTCCTCCCTCCCTATCCGCACTCCCTCCCTCTCTATACCCCCTCCCTCCTTCCCTCCCTCCCTATCCCCTCTCCTCCTTCTCTCCCTCCCTATCCTCTCTTCCTCCCTCC